>NW_007578168.1:63039-65136 GCF_000690725.1 Stegastes partitus | reverse complement strand
AAGTTACGGAGCCGCTCGGGGCCGTGTTGTTTGGGATGAACACACGGCAATCTGGGAAACACACCACACACACCTCCTCTGTTAGCTAGCAGGAAATCAAGGTCATTCTGTGTTGATAAGTCATCAGGGAAGTAGCAGCCAATTGTTCATGTATTCCAGCAATTTCCTCTCTAGTCATAGTAATACACTTTGAACATCAAAGTGAATGTAATTAATTCTGTCCACATTTTTGTTTATGGTCACCCACCATAACTGGGATGTCTCAAACCCTGCAGCCACTTGATTAACCAATTTGTATTCATCAGGCACACCTCTGGGGATTCCAATTGCATCTATGTAAGTCGGGGAATTCTGATATAAGTTAAATGAGCTACGTTTAACTCTGTGGGTCTGGATGACGTCATGATAGGTGGACTGCCCTGAACTTACTTCGGAAGCTGAGGCTTTAATTACCTTTACTACACTGAAACAAAATTAATTTTTTGGTCATGTAATTACTACCTCGTCTATTTCTTTAAATTCAACAAAGATTCACCATTTCTGCGCTTTTACTTTAAAATATCCCCTGGCTGTTTTCAGGTAAATGGCACTCCACATGTTTTCAGTGTACAACCTAATGTGCACAGTGGACTCTTTTTGGAGGATTTCCTCAGTGGAGTTCTTTCCAGTTTCTGATAGGGTTTCATTTCCAGGGTTGTGATCATGAGGTTCCTAAGTCAGTCCGAACCTCAGTCAGTGTCCTCTCTGTCGGGTCTTAAGTCAATGTACAGTGTGTCTTATGGATCCAGTTGCTCATCCCATCTTCTCTCAACCATACCTTTACTTAAAAAAACAACAAAAAAAACATTCTCAATCCACTAAAAACCTCTTTACCTTCATAACTACTTTCTCTGCACACTTAGCTCCTTTCTGCCTCTTTGTGTTGCTCTTATCTTTCCTCACACTCTGCTGCTGCTGCCTGCTGCAGAAACAAGTTGACATCTGTCTGTGTTGGTGGAGGAGAGACAAACATTCCTTTCTCCTACATTTCTCTTCACCTAATTTACAAATCTCTCTAACCCTTTCTTATTCTCATCTTTTGAAACTTTCTTTAACCACCTCATCATTGTTTTCAACCAGTACCGTCCCCAAAAAGGCAGATTTACACTCTGTCCATCGATCTACAAGTTTCTGCAACATTTCAGTGATTATTACACGTATTATTCAGAGAGGGTGAATGGCGCAGTGCCCGAGTGAAGGACACAATCAAGAAGCTTCTACACGGAGTCTATTACTCTGTGCGCTTGATCGTTGAGGGTTTTCTCAGCCTATTCACCACCTTAAATAACACCCTAACTAAAATATCCCCCTTTTATGCTATTCCCATCCCCATGTACACAACTACTTGAGATCTGTGTTAGTGCAGGGATTCTCGAGCAGCCTGTACTGTCCGATACGCTGACACATGCACAGTAAAATATCAATCAAGTAGGAAACCACCCCACATCTGCATGAAAAATAACAAACGTATCCCCGTGTTCCTATGAGAAAAATCAAACTTGTCCCTGAGTCCTCATTAAGATATTTATCTTCACAATTATGCCGGCATTCTATTTATTTATTAGTTTTAATTTTATTCATTTTCTGTCTTTTTATTATTTATTTATTTATTTATTCATTCATTCATTTATTCATTTATTCTTTTTTTTTTTTTCATCGGGCCAATCCCCGGAATTCCTTTTTTTTCTTCATCGGGCCAATCCCCGGAATTCTTTTTTTTTTTCATCGGGCCAATCCCCGGAATTCTTTTCCTCATCGGGCCAATCCAATCCCCGGAATTCTTTTTTTCTCATTTCACTTTACATGTGACCATTGCAGTAAAAAATATCAAACAATTATTAATCATTCCCCAAAAGAAAATGACTATGCTTTTAGTGATCAGAGATTAATCTTATTCAGACAATTTCTTTTGGTATGTCCAATGTGCAGAAATTTCAAGTAGAAAAGAGGTTTTCTGCTCACCTTTTTGTTTTAGGCGCCTGGAATTGTCTGAAAAAGACTCACCGCCAATCGACTCCGGCACTCCTCAATCGGACGTGGTCTCAGAGTCAACCAATC
>NW_007578168.1:29001-58204 GCF_000690725.1 Stegastes partitus | reverse complement strand
TTCAAAAGAACTGACCAGACTATTAACATCAGTGTGCACTGAAAACACTTTGTACTGGGAACAAAAACTTCTAAAAACCTCTTAACTGAGTTGATTTAAGATACATGAAGAACTTACATGTTTGCAGGACTGTGATCAAAATTTAAAAAACAGACTAAACAAAATACATGAATCCCCAGTAACGTGGAGGTCCTCAGAAGTAACGGAGTCGATATTTAAACCAAGCATAAAAACAATGTCCAAAGTATGACCCCTGACATGGGACACATGTTGAATTAAATTAAGAGTCACTGAATAAAATCAACGGTGAAGGTTCAGGTGGAGTCATTAGCATAGATATTAAAATCACCAACCACGAGGACTTTATCCATCTTCATAAAGTCCTCACCAACCATAAGGACTTTATTCAACTTCATAAAAGCGGTTAAAAATTCACCACCATCTTGCACCAGTCAAAACCATAGGGTCTGTAAATTAAAAAAGCTTGAATCTGTATTTCAAATGATGAGAAAATCTTAGGCTATGTTCAGACAGCAGGCTAAAGTGACCCAAATCCAACTTCTAGTTTATTTTTTGCCCCTACGCGACCTGTATCTGATCTTTTCGTGAGTGTAAACAACACAGATCTGATTTTTTTCAAATGCAACCCAGGCCACTTCAATATGTGATCCTAAATGCGATAGGTATCTGATCTTCTGCCATGCAACTCCTGCCTGAACGGCCAGGTCGCATTTTTCTGACCTACACGTCATTGGCACACGACAAACGTCACTATTCTACGTTCAGGTAGACTCCGCACCCACACTTTTCTCTGTACCGACATTGCTGCCACTGCCTCACAAAACGCCGTGGCCAAAAACCTGGCGCTCTCCGTTTTTAATCTTCTCCTTGAAATGATTACGTTTTAAATGTGCTGGCTCCGATTGGACAACAACTTTAAAATCGCAAGATACGCTCCACCGCAACCCAGTCTCACGGCAGTTTGTGAAATAGTCACAAAACTGACACGTATTGCCCAAATTTTTCGTGTCCCACACTACGAATTTCAAACTAATACATTTCAATTGGACTTATCTTTCCTGTCTGGCCCATGTTTTTTTTTTTCCCTATTAGACAGCGTATATACCGTGGTGACCTGTCCAGGGTGTCCCCTGCCTTCACCCTAAGTCAGCTGGGACCTTTTTAGGTCATGTCATCTCCGCCAGTGGCATCAGCCCTGATCCGAGCAAGACAGAAGCAGTTAGGAAAATGAAAGAGCCAACAAATGTCACAGAGTTGAGGAGCTTCCTAGGCATGGTCAACCAGCTGGGAAAGTTTATCCCTCAGCTTGTGGAGAGAAACAATCCATTGAGAGACCTTCTGTCAAAAAGGAACCAATGGCTGTGGGGTGTTGACCAGGCTCGAGCATTCCAGGACCTGAAATCTAGGAAACCACTCAAAAAAGGTAAGTAAATTTAACCATTAGTCTTAAATTCAGTTTACTTCATATCTAGTTGTAAAGTTTACTTAAAATTTAGCTGCATTTACTTAATTTTGTGAACTTAAAAATAGCATAATAGTATAATGAATTTGATCTTTCCAAGTGTTAGAAACTTAAATAATAATAATAACTGATCAGATTTATCATTTTCAGTCTTTTCTAGAGGTACCATCATTTTTGTCCAGGGCTGTTTCATGAGTTTATTTTCTTAAATAATTCTGTTAAACCACAGTTCAAAAGCAATGTCTGATTTTCATTGGTTAATTTTCATAGAATTTTTATTTATTATTACTTTTGTCAGATTTAATTTACTTCTGTGACCACTGTGGGTTTTTTCTTTCATAAACTGAGGGGTACCAACAATTTGCCTTTAAGAACTACATTGGTCACTAGTGATGACGTCAGTTATGGGACGGATGGACATCTAAGGGTAGGACCAAGGTGTGTCGTCTAATGTGTTGTTGGCGGAATAAAAAAAAAAAGATGCATGCAAATAGAACAGTCGGACTTGCGTGCATTATTGGATTACACAACACTCCAGACGAATATTTAATTCTCTGCGCAGTAATGCTGCACCTTCATCCACGGGATCGTGAACAAAAGGACATGCCATGTTAGTGGAAAAAGTCTCCACCTACTGTGCCTAATGGACTTGTAATATAGACTACTGACTGATTGTTTTAATGATTTTTGACAGACGGCAGAACTAGACTACGCCAAAACTCTCCTGCTGACTGAATGAATGAAGAAATCAAGTAGTGTGTGTGGCTGAAAGAGGGCGGAGACAGAGAGAAACTCAAGGTTCACTGAGAAAAACCTGGTCCCGACCAGATTAGCTTCATAGACTCTGTAACTACGGTAACTGACTGAGGTCTTAAGTTAGATCTCTCTGTGAAACAGGCTAGAGTTACCCCTCTTTCTCTGGTTTGAGTTACCTCCGTTTGTGAAACGGAAAACTCAGAGTTTCCCTCATTTCAGGGTTAACAGGCTCAAAGTTTTCACTTGACCTGCTTTGTGAAATGGACCCATGAACAGCATTCTCTGCTCATCACAAACACAATGATTCTGATAATTACCAAAGAACAGATCTTGAGTTAGACGATATGAGAAGTGGACCAATATCCTCTGTTCTCGGTACATGCATTCATGTTAGCTCAAAGACATTTCCTGTTGTTCATGCTTATCACTGACCAGTTGACATAATGTTTTTTAGTAAAACATCCTAATATTTCTTAAAGGGACTGCTATGAATTCTAATCACTTTGCTGATGCCCTGATTGTACATCTACACTATCCAAAATGACCAGTGTCTAATGCTATGTTTTATCACCTGCAAAGTAGCAACATCCCACTCATCCTCAGCTGTAATATGCATTTATTGCTAATTAGCAATAAATAGCTGTGATTCCATGATTTTCTATCTAGCACTCACTCATTACAAACAAGAAAAAGTATTTTCGTCTGTTTATGTGTTAAAACAAAGTTAAACGTTAAATGGAGCAATAAAAACACCAACTGTTGCTACATTATTATTTGAATAGATACGGAGCGTATACGCAGTTGGAGCACACGGTAGCTGCTCAGCACCAGTGTTTACAGAATGTTCATGTTCGTCAGTGTGGGCGCACACATCTTTTTAGTAATCTCTATAGTTATTAGTGTGAACGGGCCATAACAGTAAAATTGGTTAATGCCTGACTGTCAGACGAAAAGAACAAAATCAGTAAATTAAGTTTCGTGACTATTTCACAAACTGCCATGAAATTGGGGTAGAGGTCCCACATAATAGTTCCTGAGTGTTCTAAAATGCCAAACACCTACATATGAGTCAGCTTGATTCTACTTTAGAATCGTGTGAGTAAGTAGCTTGCTTTCGTGCATGCAGCTGTTAGACTCATTGCACAAAGATCCAATGCAGACACTCCAGTCTGGGCAGACAGCCCAGACAGTGAACGTGTGTCGCCGCTGCCTGAGTCACACTTGACTGGGAATCTAATTCTGTTTGTAAAATATATTGGTATCTATTTTGCATGATGTTGTTGTTAGGAATTTGGACTCAGCTCCAGTTGTCATTCAGTCTGCAACTGTTGATTGATTCATCTCCCTGCTAAACCACAAAAGTACATGATAAGGTCACATTGCAGTTTCACATTCATTCTCTGCACACCTATGCATGATGTCTGCACATTTAAACGGGTGCCACTGTTAATGAAAGAATAAAGCAGGCCGATTTATATTTGTCTTACTGTCAGGAAATCCCATTAAAAGACCAAAACAAGTAATGTTAATGAGTCTCTCAGTACTTTCTGCCCTCCTGTTACAGCCCAGCTCTTAGACTGCAACAATCAATGGGAGAGCAGATGAGGTCGAGTGCCAAAAACATATTTTTATTCTACAAATAAGATGAACGCATGTCAGAGTCAGTAATCAGTCGTGTATATCTGTGTGGATGTGTGAGTGTGTGTATGCACAAAGCAAAACAAAATAGCCGTGCTGCGAGGCCCGCATGTATAGCAGAGGCGAGCAGATGGCATGACAGAAACAATCAAGGGGAAGGAGAGTGTATTTAACTACACGGGCCCAGGTGCAGTCAATCACCTCGATGACAACCCTGCCTCGATGAAAACCTAAAAGCGACACAGACAGGAAAGCAAGCACACACCTAGTGGGACGGAGGGGTCGTCACACTTCCCTATCCTGCCTGCAGCCCTTAGTCACAAGGTCATTAGTTTCTGTTGCAGACGTTTCACAAATAAAGTAATTGTTACGGTTTTCTAACGCAGCTGGGCATTGTAGATGTTATCATATGCTACTCAAACATGCATTTGTTATTATTTTCATCTATGGATTACCACAATACACATTTGGTACTCAAGTATAGGGATATTTGGTTCCCACATCATAACCTGGATGGGTAAAATTACTACTTTTTCTTGGTTCCCAGTTTCACTTTGTTGTGGGCATATGTGTTTCCGCACCTCAGTTTGTATTCAGTTTAATTCTTTGTTTAATAAATCTTTTTGAACACATCACCCGCATGTCTGCCTGATCTGTGTCTGCATCTGGGTTCTCCGATCCCCCACCATGACAGAAGCAGCTTTCAAGTAAACAATNGCCACCCTGCAGCCCTCAGCAATTCAGAATGTGCATATTTTTCAAGATGAAGACGAAGCACAAGTCTTTGCAGCTACATTTAATTATATTGTATCAGTAAAACACAAAAGGGGAAAATCAAGATGTACCTCTGCAGGGAATAGTGGTTGAACTGGGGATTTCTTCCCAGAAAATACTTTATCAACATTATTGTAAGTGACAGCAATGGAACAGACACAAACTGTTTGTTTTGTACTGGAGAAACTCTCAGGTCAACTTCAGGGTAAAAACAAAATCAAAACAATTTCAGCATTAGTAAAGTGTTCCTTTGGTAGCAATGGACAGAAAGAAAGCATGAAAGACCTGTACATTCACTGGGGTAGGCTAACTTGTGGGGAAATTAGCAGCCAAAGGCCTTGGCAACAGGAATATTGATCACACTCTACTGAGGTCAGGTCACTCTGGCCAAGTCATGTTTGCAAATGAGAACTGGTTCTCAAACATTTTTACCTGCTAAAATAAAGGTCAAATAAAAAGGTCCACTCTGTAACTGGCTGGATAAAGAAGCACTATGTGATTCATACATTACAGGGCGTCTACTCTTTTTAAATCCATGACAAACAGCACTAGAAATGAAACAGTCTGGAAGTAAAAAGCCCACACATGAAGAAAACTGGACTCTGGTCAGGTCAAGTCGTCTGACTTTTTAGGCATATGTGAGTCTGTGATGTGAATTTCTGCTGTCCATGCCTGCATCTGCTTCACAGTATGTCCAGCTCTTTCGGGCTTAGTGGCCCCTATAAGGTCCTCAAATAAGTAATTTGCTAAAAGGAAATGCTTTGTGAATTTGTGAGATGTTGGGATTCTCAACTATCAGGCAATGCAATCAGTCATAATGAACCATCTTGAGCAACAAGAAGAAAAATTGTATGGCCTCAAGGTAGGCATAGTTTAAAAGGCAAAAGTGGTCACATAACATATCAATTTGCACTTTGTATGAGGGTAGCTGATAAATAAAAAACTATTTGTGGCACTATTTTTGAAAAGCATTGTCACTGTACTGTTATTGCCTTAAACTTCTACATAGCACTGCATGCAGATAACTTGTTAATGTTGTTGCTCTATGAGCTGCTTTGTAGTTATTCTCAGTAAAACACATTCCAACTTGCTCTTGAGTTTCAGTGACACTTAGAGTAGAGCATGCAGCAGTTCTCATAGTGGGTTACATGGGTGGGGGGTAGAGGAGTTTGAGTGGTGGTGGTTTGGCTGGGCCCTGCATACAACAGCATGGCAGCGGGAATTTGCAGTTACTGACGCTAATATCTGATCACAGAAATGAGTTTTGCTGATAAATGCTAAATGCTTGCATGAGAATCTCGTTTACAGAGAGTTTACTGAGGCATCACAGATTCTATACAGTTAAATTATAGCTTATTGACCCAAGCTACCTTCAGCCAGACTAAGGGACACGAAACTACAGGCAACCTTCTGTTCTACACAAAGCCTGAAGAATGAAAACATAATTTAAAAAGCATACTTTCATAGATGACAGATTTCAGTTTTTGACTTTCTCAGAAGTTTGCAGACATTTCTGAAAACATGTTTACACTTAGTCGCCTTTTCGTGTACATGCAGGCAGACATCTGCACATAAAGCCTATGAAGCATATTTGATGCTTTTTTAAATACTTTTCTCTATTGAAGTACATCATAAGAACCTTTTTTATTTATTTATTTATTTTTAAAGAAAGGAGGTTTCTCTCCTTTTCATGACGCGTCACGCTGGGCCCTGTTCCTCCACCATATTTGGGAAAACTACTCTTTTACTAACTATTGAAAAACATATTTCTTGCATTGTTATGGAACATTTGTGCCAAATGTTTAAGTGCACAATATGACTTATTAAACAATTTTCTTGCAAAAGTATTAAAATAATCATTGAAGTTCAGCAAACAAATTTGTTGCATGCTCAATAAATTCAGATACATGTTTTCACTTGACTGTAACAAATTCATTCAAAAACAGCCAAATTCTAACTGTAATGTATTGTTTTTCAAAAATACGGATGCTTTTTTGGAGCCCAAAATGATCGTGACAATTAACAGCAAGCTAAGGCTAAAATTGACTGTGTGAATTTAACAAACTATGTTGGCACAATAGTTTGGGAAGCACTGTTCAGAATGGTGACCTGAGTTACATCCTTTATTCTTCATTATTTTAGGTGTTTTCAGTGCTATATCCATTTTTAACATTATATAGAGTTGGTACATCTTCACTGTGCATCACAAAAATGAAGACATTGTTATTCATAGAATATTAAAAGAGGAAAATGTTGTAATTTTCGCACCTACAAGTGGAGTTACTGTTGATTACAGTGGCGGCACTACAAATAGAGTATTATTGGAAAGTCTAGTGACACTATTAGACAGTAAACTTTACATTCTACAGTAGAATGCAGCAGTACATTTTACAGTAATTAACTGTATATTTACATTCGAGTAGTAACTGTAAAAATACAACAAGAGTGACCACAGTTGCCAGTATTTTCTGTCAAGTTTACTGAAAATGTGTTGCTCCCACAGCATTCCTCTTACACTACATGCTTTGTCACATGTGCCAACACTTTGAATCTGAGAAAGTGTTACGATGCAAGTTCAGCCAAATAGAGAATTTGAATCTGTAATGTTTGAAGTAGGATTAGCGGTCACAGGGCAGCCGTGGAAATGGTGACTGGATGGAGTAGAATTCTTAAATTTGGACACCAAGTGGGTTTTAACACTGGTTTATCTTTTATTTCTATTTACCTGTTAGACAGATTTCATACATGTCAGTTACAGCAAGAAAATGTGAAAATAAATTTAGTGAGCTTGAATGAAATCACTCTTTGTGTACCATCTGTCTCATCATGTTGGTTAGTTTCTCTACCAAATATTTAAATGTTTTTTTTGTGTTTCAAGTGTCTACTGCAGGCTCAGAAATGACTAACGCCTAATCCCAGCTACAGGTTTACATTTTCAGCTTGTAGAATGATGAAAGGATTGGAACCATAAATCAGATAAATGTGTGCATGTCTATGAACTTTGGTTGTTTGGACTTCCTGAGAGTTGGTGGCAAGTCTCCACCTCTCGTTCAGGGTCTACTTGGTGTGGTCCTGTACCCACTGACATAGCCTGAGGCAGTAAGTCTGTGGACTGACGGTAGAGAAGGATCGGCCAGGATGTCTAAGCCTCTTCCACAAATGCTCCAACCTCTTCTTAAAACTGTAAACTGTGAAAATGTCAATAATGCCAATGAAATAGCGCTGCTCAGGGCCATCGATGACATGTAGAGGATTCTTCAAGTTGGGCAGTAATCGTCGGTTTTGGGTCTTGAAGTCTGGTAGCTCAGCCGTGCCACTGCCTGGCCTTGCGTGCACTCTGCATGTTTGGAGAGAGCCACAACTCAATGCACCCCATGCGTGTGGTAGCTTTAAACCGCTGTCTGTTTCAGATAAAGGTAGGGTGGAGTCATCTTCTATGACTGCTCCAGGAACAGCAGCCATGTTTGCGTGGATAGGGCTGGAACCTGGATTCACAGACCTAAAATAAAAAAGTCACAAGAAAGAATATGAGTCTCAGAAATTCTATACCCTTTTCCACAAAGTTGTATCTGTTGAAAAGTCATCTGATCTGTGTAGAAAGGCAGCTTAGTACCAAAGCAAGTCAACCTGGACTGAGTATGGAGGGCATATGGAATAGAAAATTTTGGACCTTTTCATGTTTTCCATATTTTGTTATGTTTTAGACTTGAAATGGATTCAATTCTTAGTTTCTTTTTTTTCTGATCAATCTAAACATGTGTGTGGTCAAATATGACACCTAGGTTTGTAAGACTGCTCTTTACAGTAAAAAAAAAAACAAAACAACAGGGACCCAACAATAAGACACCTCATAGATATATACTATCTGGAACAATTAGAACCTAGGTTTTGTCTGGATTAGGCTGCAGATAGTAGTTTACTATCCGGTCTTTAATAGTTACCAGACAACTGCTGACATCAATATTTTATCCATCTCTGCAGGTTTGAAAGAAACACACAGCTGGATGTTTCCAGCATAGCAGTGATGGGAGATAACTTTAAATTTGCTTGACAATGACCTAATTTGAGCAGATATAAAGCAAATAAATAGGGCCCAAGAATGAGGCTTGAGGCACACCACAGAACAAGGCAGCAGTATCAGACGTGTAGGGACCAAGTGACACTGAAAAACCCCTATCACACAGGTTTGAGGAGAATCAGTCCAAAGCATGCACACACACCTACCTACTGCCAAAGTCTACCAATCAAAATGTTGTAACAAACATTGTGAAAATTTGTGTTTAGAGCAAGTAGACCCAAAACAGAGCATTCACCTGCATCAGAAAACATCACTTTCTCTTTAGTAATTCTTAGTAAGGCTGGAATGCAGTTGGAGGAAACCTGACTGAAAATTATCTAAAATTACATGTTCCTTCAAGTCCTCAGTGAGCTGACTGGCAACTACTTTTTCTTGATTTAAAATAAAAAACCAAAACAAATGCAGCAATACTCTATACACCTGGATTTTCCCTGAGCCAGACTTCTCCTGCCACTGGTCCCCAACCTGTTTCCAGCCTGCATACCCCGAGCCTGTCTGCCCCTCTCCATCTGTTTATGTACCCTGTTTGGTTGATTTAGCTTAGTTTTTTATCTTAAGATTTATTAGACTGTCCCTTGGCTCTTAGTTTAGAGTATTCCCTGATTTTTGTAGTTTTGTTCTTTTGTTGAATTCAGTCTGGGTTACAGTCCATATTCAAAAGAACTGACCAGACTATTAACATCAGTGTGCACTGAAAACACTTTGTACTAGGAACAAAAACTTCTAAAAACCTCTTAACTGAGTTGATTTAAGATACATGAAGAACTTACATGTTTGCAGGACTGTGATCAAAATTTAAAAAACAGACTAAACAAAATACATGAATCCCCAGTAACGTGGAGGTCCTCAGAAGTAACGGAGTCGATATTTAAACCAAGCATAAAAACAATGTCCAAAGTATGACCCCTGACATGGGACACATGTTGAATTAAATTAAGAGTCACTGAATAAAATCAACGGTGAAGGTTCAGGTGGAGTCATTAGCATAGATATTAAAATCACCAACCACGAGGACTTTATCCATCTTCATAAAGTCCTCACCAACCATAAGGACTTTATTCAACTTCATAAAAGCGGTTAAAAATTCACCACCATCTTGCACCAGTCAAAACCATAGGGTCTGTAAATTAAAAAACTTGAATCTGTATTTCAAATGATGAGAAAATCTTAGGCTATGTTCCGACAGCACGCTAAAGTGACCCAAATCCAACTTCTAGTTTATTTTTTGCCCCTACGCGACCTGTATCTGATCTTTTCGTGAGTGTAAACAACACAGATCTGATTTTTTTCAAATGCAACCCAGGCCACTTCAATATGTGATCCTAAATGCGATAGGTATCTGATCTTCTGCCATGCAACTTCTGCCTGAACGGCCAGGTCGCATTTTTCTGACCTACACGTCATTGGCACACGACAAACGTCACTATTCTACGTTCAGATAGACTCCGCACCCACACTTTTCTCTGTACCGACATTGCTGCCACTGCCCCACAAAACGCCGTGGCCAAAAACCTGGCGCTCTCCGTTTTTAATCTTCTCCTTGAAATGATTACGTTTTAAATGTGCTGGCTCCGATTGGACAACAACTTTAAAATCGCAAGATACGCTCCACCGCAACCCAGTCTCACGGCAGTTTGTGAAATAGTCACAAAACTGACACGTATTGCCCAAATTTTTCGTGTCCCACACTACGAATTTCAAACTAATACATTTCAATTGGACTTATCTTTCCTGTCTGGCCCATGTTTTTTTTTTTCCCTATTAGACAGCGTATATACCGTGGTGACCTGTCCAGGGTGTCCCCTGCCTTCACCCTAAGTCAGCTGGGACCTTTTTAGGTCATGTCATCTCCGCCAGTGGCATCAGCCCTGATCCGAGCAAGACAGAAGCAGTTAGGAAAATGAAAGAGCCAACAAATGTCACAGAGTTGAGGAGCTTCCTAGGCATGGTCAACCAGCTGGGAAAGTTTATCCCTCAGCTTGTGGAGAGAAACAATCCATTGAGAGACCTTCTGTCAAAAAGGAACCAATGGCTGTGGGGTGTTGACCAGGCTCGAGCATTCCAGGACCTGAAATCTAGGAAACCACTCAAAAAAGGTAAGTAAATTTAACCATTAGTCTTAAATTCAGTTTACTTCATATCTAGTTGTAAAGTTTACTTAAAATTTAGCTGCATTTACTTAATTTTGTGAACTTAAAAATAGCATAATAGTATAATGAATTTGATCTTTCCAAGTGTTAGAAACTTAAATAATAATANGCTTGTGTTGTCTGCACCAGGAACCAGCTGATCGTGCTGAAGCTGGCTAGATTAGTGACCAGAGCAACAGCAATAGATATCCCCCCCACAAGTCGAAAGGGACCAAAATGACAAGGATAAAAAGCTGCAGCCATGTAACAAAGACTGATGGACAAGAGGAAATATGAGCTGTTTCACCCTTCTATCATCATAAACAGTATGAACTGGACAATAAGATAGACAAACTAATGGCCCTGTCTATCAAGAGGACTTCTGCAGGAGTACAGAGATAGGGGTACAAAAAATACGCTTTCTACCATTGATGGTTTTCAGATGGTTTGGATTGACAAGCATAATTCCAGCAGTTGCAAGGAAATGAAGTCCCCATCCCTCCGTACACCCACCCCTCCACTACTTGCTGTAGCTGAAGCACACCAGCTCACCTATGACTTTGCTCAAGCACAGTAAAATTACTACATGCTTGAACCAAAAATGTCTTCTGAAGAAGAGTGATGACGTAGAAAGCACCACCCTGCGAGCTGACAGGTTTGTTACCTGTGAAACGAAGTCTGAATCTGTGTTTTGAGACAGTCATTGGTACACTGCAGCTTAAAGAGGAAAATGCTCAGCTTTGATGCTGACTGCTGATTCTGCTCATGACATGTCTACCAGCATTTAAAACAAACACCATACGGACATGTTAACAAGGTAAAAAAAAAAAAAGGCGAAGAAGCATAGTTTTTTACCACTACCTTGGTCACAATAAAGTGAAGAAACATTTCTTAAGCCCAGATGATGAACTGGCTGCAGTGTGGCTACATCTATAGCACTGGCTGTGTGACTGCTCTGACTGACACTAGAGTACTCCTCTAACTGCACTATATATAAAAAGTGGAGGTACTAAAACCTGGTTCATTGACTGCAGAATTTCAAAAAACTGTCATAAATCTCAGAAAAGATACTGACTTTTTGGTTCTCATGATGAGTGTAGCAAAGGAGAGACCCTGGTGGCGCTCATCGTGGTGTAAGGGCTGATGGGCCAGCAGAAGACTGTAGTCCAGCACATTGAGCCTGCGGAGGAACTGTGTGTCGATCTCCACCTGCCGCAGAAGCCAGGGACGCTGCTGGTCTGCAGACATACACAAAACACATGTAATTATAATATTGGATACTACTTTACATGAACACATGCTCTAGAATTTTCTTCCATATGTGTCCATATTTTGCTGCTGGCACAATATTGGAGTTCAATTTTTATTAACATTTGTTTGAATTAAATGTTTGCACCTAGAGAGGAATGCACTTGAGTTAGATGTTATGAAAAGCACAGTGGCCTGGAGGGGTTGCAGTAATGCTACGCTTACTCATGTGAAGGAAAAATTACTTTCCTTATTGAGATATTGAACCCTGATTAACCTCCTTAGATAAATGTAGTGCCTGTAGCAGATGTGTGCCCTGTAACCTCTATAGATTCTTTTTCTTTTTTTTAAAGTTATTTTCTTGGCCTTTTTGCATTTTTTAGATAGGACAGTTCAGGGAGAGACAAGAAAGTGGGGGGAGGAGAATGGGGGAACCTGTTGCAGCAAAGGGCCTTGAGCGGGATTCAAACCCTTGGCTGCTGCATCGGGGACTATAGCCCCTGTACATGGGTCGCCAGCTCCACCAGGTGAACTAAAGCAGCGGCCCTCTATAGATTCTTAACCTCAAGAAAACCTCATTGTAGGAGCACAGGCCAGAACAGACTGCACATTCCAAGGTCAGATGATACCCAGGTGCCAACTTATCTTTGTTTCCCTTTCTCCCATAAATCTGGATGTGACTCCCGCCGAAGGAGAATGTAAGACTAAAGTGTGAGAGGGATCTTTAGAATTGATTCTGACGCTGCATGCATGAACTGCTGTCCTGTTGGTGTCACTTCTCCTGATGCATCAGTAAACCTTATTTCAACCTAAGTCATCTGATTTTCAGGTGTGTCTCTCTGCGTCGGGCTCCTCATCCTGATCCAGAATTTCCACAATAACTACTACATAATGGCTTATGACTCACAGCAGAAATTACCATCCTTACCCAGCGTAATGAACTGGCCTTCAAAGTTGAGGTCTTTGAGAACCACAATGATCTGGCTTCCCTCTGGTGCGGGCTCTGTCCAGCGACTCACCTCACAGCCCTTAATGTCATACCTGGAAACACAGAACACACATCGAACCACACCAACAGGCCACACTGTTATTGATACAAGGTGGGATCAAAAGGTTCGGAGATTGGTCCAATTGCTTTCACACAAAGCGTAATGTGAGAGCAGTGACTGCCATGAGTCAGGATTCCACATAGCATCGCATGGTCATCATTGGACCTGTGTTACATGTGTTTTTGTGATCACTCGTAGTTGTGAATTTGGAATTCAAATAAAACTTAAAATTTAGGGTTAGGGTTAGGGTAAGGCTATAAAATTTTCACAAAGATCAAACATCACATTCTGTGTCAGACAGCAGCTGGGACAATCAAGCATTCACCAGCTGTGGTCCAGACCTACACAAGTGTTTTTAATCGTAGGAATGTAGCAGACTGGTCAGAGTGCTCATGCTGACCTGTTTTCACTGTCAAAAGCATCTACAGCAGGTATGCAAGCGTGTCTTCTCTGGACCACCAGAGAAGACACTTAAGGTCAGGAGCACACCAGGAGCATGCTTTCTTCTACGCTCCATGAGCTTCAGGATCAGACTGTCAACACAGAGTTCTACTTCATCTTCTGAGGGCCAACAACCTGAACTGTAGCGCGACAATCAAGACAATGGGTCTGATCTACGGATGCAAATTTTAAGCAACTTTCTTAACCGGCAGTTAAGAAATTACATTTAGAAACACAGGCTGTACAGTGGCTCGGTAGTTAGCACTGTTGCGTCACAGCTAGAAGATCTCTGGTTCGCGTCCCGGTTAGGACGCCTGGGATCTTTCTGTGTGGAGTCTCCATGTTTTCCCCGTGCAGCGTGGGTTCTCTCCGGGTTCTCCAGCTTCCCGCCACAGTCCAAAGAAATATTGAGGTTAATTGGTGTTTCTAAATTGTCCGTAGGTGTGACTGTGAGTGTGCTTGGTTGTCTGTCTCTAAGTGTAGCCCTGTGATAGACTGGTGACCTGTCCAAGGTGTCCCCTGCCTTCACCCTAAATCAGCTGAGATAGTCTCCAGCCCCCCACAACCCTAGTGAGGATTAAGCGGTGTATAGAAAATGGATGGATGGAAATGGATGATTTACAAAAAAATGCCTCAGTTGTATTGGCCCAGCGAGTGTAAATCAGAGCACACAGGGGTCAAACATTGATTACATGAAGGCCAGTAGCTGCTACAAGAGTGTCTGGAGTCATTAGCCTGTTGTTTGCTAAACTCCCACCGCGTTTTCAGTCTCACAACACCAATTACCACCTCGCCATCACAACAATCAAAATTCAAATATGACACAACTGAAAAAACAATCACAATCACATCTTTGTGCTCGTCAACAGAGACCTGCCTGTAGTCCAACAGACCACTTCCTCATGTTGCTAAAGTATTAAACACAACATAAGAGCTGCAGTCGTCAATCTCATAAAACAGTAAAAAGCACCACCTGGTTGTGCAACCAGGTACTTCAGTTGATACAGTTTTAATTGTTAAATCATCAAGTGTGATTAACAATGATTCATTAACCTAATTCCTTAATTTACTCATAGCATGGTGAAAACATACGCGGTTTTCTAGCGCCACTAATGCAATTCTCATCCACCTGAATTGGCCTTTTGGGACTTGTTTGTCTTCCAAAAATAAAATTCAAGTTCAATGACACTTTGGCGAAAACATCCAAAATGCTCTGCAGACGGTGCTTGTCACACTTACGCCTCTCTTCTCATTTCTGAGTTTGCACATCCTTATTTCCTTTCCCCGACTGCTCTCCTCTTGTCTTAGTTCCTCCCACAAAAGATGCAAGTAAAGTGGGGAGGAAGGAACATGAGGAGAGAAGAGTCGAGGCTGTGTGATGTGTGGCACAGCTTCACCATCTGTCCACAGCCTACTGCTGTATTTTATGATTCCTGTCAGATCAGTAGAACTTTGTTAATTTGGGAGTTAAGGTGTCTTATAAGCTGATGTGCCAAACTTCTTTTTCAGGTCACGGGCAGGAGGGTGGAGGAGACGAGGAGGCTTGAAATAAAGAAATGAGATGAGTCTATACAAAGTGGGACTTCTAGAAAGTGTTCCACTGGGGGCAGTGTTTCTCTGCACAGGGTGCCTATTATAGCAGGGACAGTGGCCACATTTAAATCAGCAATCGGTTTTGCTTTTTATAGGCACAATCCCTAAATGCTTTGATCGCAACTTGTTCTGCTCATGGTTTGTATTTCTGTGACTAGACAACCCAACTTACCTGGCATTGATTCGATCATCTGGATAAAACACACTTTGCATAACAATGAAGTATTTCTGCAAAGGACAAATGAAAAAAGTAAACATGCTTAATATTGCTTTGTAGCATCCTCTAATTCTAGTGAAGAACAGTGATAAAACATGATCTGTACCTTGCGCCTGCGTGGAATTTGAATCCTGTGAACACCTTAAAAAAAGGGCGAAATCACTCAGTACAGTACAGCAAACATAGTTAAACATACAGTTGACAAAGAGTAAAATTAGCATTAATTCATAGACTTGCTCCTCTTGGTGGTTATAAGTAAATATTCTTTTATCTCTGGTTTGGTTCAAAGAAAAAATCTCTCTTTAGCTTCTACTTGAAATTATGAAGCACTTTGCAACTTCAATTTTGAAAGTTGCCATGCAAATGTAAATGATTTTCTTCTTTCTAGTTAGTCACTGGTTGCATGCAACAGAAGTGATTCAATAAGTCCTCAGTCTTCAATCTAAAGTGTAAGAAAATGACACTATCTCAAACCCTGTCTCATAACATGTACAAATCAGTATTAATACAACGCACCATTTAAGTTAGTCCAGCTGTGCTCATCTGTTTAGATAAATTTATCAAATAAAGTTTCTCATCTTATGTGTGTATTCAAAAGCTCAAAAAAAAGAAGTTCAGTTGCCTTCTACTGAAGCTTTATGATTGTATGCTTGTGTGGTACCTAAGAACTTGACCAGCAGTGAATGTGGGTATTTCCTCAGATGCTCCATGTAGATCTTCAGGTTGGCCAGAAGGAATTTGATTTCCCTTTTGTTCTGGGTCTTCAAAAAGAAGCGTTTGTCATTTCTAGAAGTTCAAAAGCACACCATAAGTATTACAGAATCTGACCCTTTAAACATTAAAGCTTGTATTTTTATTCTATATGTAGTGTCTAATATATAGAAGTAGTTGTGCATGTGTAAGGTGACTTTTCACTTTACCGGGGTGAGGTGTTAGGGGACAGTTGGGGTTGGAAATATATTTTAGCACTTGAGCTTCGGCAAACACTAAAACCTATAAAGTGTTTTTTCTAATGAAAACAATGAAACAGGCAGCGTGAGGGAGAGAGTCAACAGTTGATGTGTGCTGACTCACGTCAGGAAGAAGTCAGCCTTGCTCTTGGAGTTGCTGATGAACTGGAGGTAGCAGTTTTCAGAGCAGAGCGACTGCTGATACTCCTGCTCTGTCATTCCCAAAGAACCACGCAGGCTGGCAAACACTGGGCCGGCAAATGTCTCCATTGTAAAATCCTACTCACAGACACACACGCATTTATGCAAGAAAATAGGCAGTGGAAACATTTAACATTCATCTCCATTTGGGTGTTGTTGTATTTTGCACCTACCTTATGAATCTGTGTGACCTCTAAAGTGAAATCATCATCTGACAGTTCATTCTAGAGCAGGAGAAAGAAGAAAAATTTGTAAAGACAAAGCTTGGTATTCAGTTACATATGTGGTATTGTGTTAACATTTTAGGCAACAGATGGTTTGACCCCCACGGAGTCCTGATTTCAACATTATGGAATCAGTTTGGGAATACATGAAGAGACAGAAGACACATACAGACAAGCTAAATCTTCAGAACTGTGGCAAGTTTTCAATCATGCTGAACAACCTTTCTACGAAATACCTTAAAAACTGGTGCTGTTTTACAGAAAAGGCCTGTTTTCAGTTTGATTTCAAACAAAATACACATGCTATACAGTTATGAGCCAAAACAGCTCTGAACTGTTGAGGTGTTGACTCCACAAACTTCTGAGGGAAACCCCTGGTATAACTGCAGCAGATCTTTAAATCCTGGAAGTTGCCACTTGGAGCCATCATGCATCAGACTGAATTAAGATCCCAACAACACCTTTATCTCTTTAGTTTTTTAAACTATCCCCAAACAATGTTTGCTGTATGGTGGGGTGCATATTCCTGCTGAAGGAGGAATTCCATTATCTACTGTATCTGAAACAATATGGTCTCAGGTTTTAAAATGTCGTCCACAATAATGCTCGGTCCCAAGGTTTCCCAGCAGAGTATCACACTCCTCTCATCAGCTTGTTTTCTTTCCACAGTGCATCCTAGTGTCCTTCCTTCTCCAGGTAAACATTATACACAGATTTACAAACAAACAGGACTTATTGGATCAGAAGACCTCTTTCCATTGATGTAGGCATCTCCTCTAGCGCTTGTATACCTGCTGTAGATGCTTTCGACAGTGAAAAAAGGTCAGCACGAGCACTCTGACCAGTTTGCTACAATCCTTCTATTAAACACACTTCTGTAGGTCTGGACCACAGCTGTCCTCACGCAGCAACATCAGGAGCACTCCATAAGCCTTGTTGTTTCAGAGCTGTTTAAGAGTTGTTCTTAAACAATTAGGCCACCGCCAAAGTTGTGCAGGTCGTTTCACCTGCCAAATTTCTTCTATCCAACACACTGACTATGAGTTCTCCCAATATCATCCACATTGTTCATCTTTACAGTATTCAATAACTAGGAGTGTAAAACAAAACAAAAAACAACCCTCAGTTTTAAGCTTAAAGTTGATCAATTAGTCAGGTTTGATCACACTGATAATTATGTGCCTACACATTCATATATGTAGTAGTGAACAAAGGTTTGCATGTGCTTGTAAAAACCATGTACTGTATATCGTGGCAGTCTTGAGTTTCCAGTGACTCGCATACCTTTGAATTTTCTGTAATGGAATCATTGAAAAATATGCATCTTTGTCCCAAGATAAACACACTGCAGATAGAACGGAAGAAAGTGACACCCGTAGTATTTAATTTCCCGCTGTTTAAATTTGCAAAATATAGTGAGTTAGATGGAAAATGATACCAACATCAACTGCTTTTTACACATGCATTTGCTGTCACAAAAAAAATTAAAAACATACATTGAATGGCAATTAATTTTGCTGCATCAACAACTGTACTCTCTTCATCATGCAATGATCGTGACATATGCAATCTAAGTAACAAGTGGAGATAAAACCTAAAGTCCTATACAAAAGGTATGTACATGTGTTGTATCTACAGAGTTTCAAAAACACAACAGAGGGGTGACATACATCAACCTGCTGAGGCAGCAGCGTGTGTTGGGCTGGGATTAGGGTGAAGCAGCAGTGTATGGCTGTGACTGTTCATTCAGCAGCAGCACAGTGGACACTGTATGCCACCCTGTGGTTTAAGGCCTCGTGTAGGAGGGGGTCAGCTGTACTATTTGTATATTTGCTGGTGCTTGTTTTAGATAATGTTCTTTTAAGATGTATTTGAGGCATTAGTTTTACAGCCCAAACAGGATAAAAGTGAGATTTCAGTTACAGGCTTTCAGGCTTTGATGGAGAAACTGTCCACAAAATGAAAACACAATCTGAAAAATAAAGCTACATTTCAAGCATTTCACTCAACACACAGGCAACAATTACAAAGCCTTTCTATGCAGCAGGTTAGACTCCTGCAATGCTCTCCGATAAGGTTTGCCTTAAAGTAATAAATCACACAAATGAAAGTAAGAAATTAACCCTTTGGACCCAGAGCTCAGACCTTCACCCAGCAGACCTCAGAGAGACATTCACACCAGATCTCCAAAGAATCTTGCTGAGCTGAAGCAGTTCTGTGTGGAAGAACGGTCCAGAATTCCTCCTGAACATTGTGCAGACCTGATCTGATCCACAGCTACATGAAACACTTCTCTGAGGTTGTTGCTACCAAGGTTACAAAAAGGTCATATTTGAAGGTTACAAAATTCACTTATTTGTTCCCACAACACAAGACGGCTGCACCCTGTAAACACAGCATGGCCATATTTTAACTAAATATCTAGGACACGTCTACACCATAGAGTGATTTAGGTTTAATTCTATTGCATATATAAAACTGTTTATCAAGTTAAGATTTTCATAGTTTTATGAACAAGTTTTTTGCTATATTTGTATTTGTTGTGTCCGATAATATAACAATGAAGCTGTGGGTTCTCAGCTAGTGAGCCCCATTGAAGCCTGTAGCAGTAATCCAATAATCAATGGCTGGACAGCAGGGTTGTTTGTCATTTGAAGCAGGCTCTGTGCCACTATTCACCTCCGCTTGTAGGCTCCATTGTGGAGTGACCTTTGCTGTTTCATGACTGTATCTGACACATTATAGCTGGCGATGTAGAAACAACACACAAATGCTTCTATTTGCTGTGCCCAAACTTGCTGGTTCTCTGAAAATTACAGACACATTCTAGTGTTGCAGCTCCATACCAACGACAAAGAGCATGACATTTTAATTAAAATGTCAGCTGTGACTCAGTACTTAATTTCAAGACAGCTCAGATAACGACGCATGCTGAATATGTGTGTGAGTGTCAGAATGCACCACAGAAGAGATGAAGATGTTTTTTTTGTTTTTTTTAAAAAGATATTTTTGGCCTTTTTAAATAGATCAGAGAGAGAGACAGGAAAGTGGGGGGAGAAGAACCTGTAGCAAAGGGTCATGAGCAGGACTCGAACCCATGACTGCTGCGTTGGGGACTACAGCCCCTATACATGGGACACCAGCTCAACCAGGTGAGCTATAGCGGCGCCTAAAGATGCTTCATAGACTCTCCTATCATTGTGCAACAGAAATTGCATTATGTACGATGCAGCACATTCTGTTAAGAACTGCTCACAGAAAAATAACAAGATGAGGATGACAGTCAGTTTTTTGATCATTCAGTGAATACAATACCTGACAAAAAAAGGCACTTTATCTCAGTGATGCTGCTTACTAATATGTAACATTATTAAAATGGTCAACACAACCGAGAGATACAATATGGACACTTGACCTGAAAAGGGTTCAACACAGGACAATGTGCCGTACCAATGCAACATGAAAAACAAACCTTTATTTGGAGACTATGGTGCTCTCATTCCTGGAATTTGGGGAATGTAAGAAAAAAATAACCTGGCCATGGATTCTATTGGCAGCTTTTCACTGCAAGAACTCTGTGCCAAGTGGTGTTTATGAAAACGGCCTCGTACTCTACTCTTACCACTGTTCTGTTTCCATTACAGTTTAGAATCCAACAGTTTCGACCAGGACCACCAAAACAACAACAAATAGTAGCTACTGGACGAAACTCCAGTTCTAACAGCATGTATCATCATTGCGTTGCCATGGTGATGGCGGCGCGCATAGACGCAGCGGCCCCTTCAGGAAACAACTAAAGTGAGCGTTTTGAGTGTCTTGCCTATCCCAGATGTTCATTCCGCAAAACTTGAGACTGGGAGACTTTGCTGGGCGTCAGGACAGGGAACGGCGCTGGAATTGCGGTGATTGGTGATGATTTGGACATACTACACCAACGATCGGAGACTACATCGACAGTTACCCGAGAGAGAAGGAAGCGCAAACGGTAGGAATGTAAACAAAAGAGCAGGAAGAGAGCCGGGATCCATGCTAGGCTAAAAGCTAATCCCTCCAGACCAGCAGGACCGCCATGTTCAACGAACGGTGGCATGCATGGATGCAGCGACCCCTTCAGGAGACAGCGAGAGTGAACGTTTAGTGTCTTATCCCAGACGTGCATTCCGCAAAACTTACTAATTAAATATTCCTGAAGGAACGCTCTCCCATCTTGCCTGTACTGCTGTGTATATATAGCAAAATGACAATAAACTTGATTTGATTTGATTTGATTTGATGTAGAAAATCGAACAATGGAGGTACGCCTATGTGGTGAATTTTACGTAGTTAATAGAAAACAGAGAAGTTAAACTTACTGTCCTCTCTGAGTTTGCCCAATCAGCATCAAGTCCTGACCAGCAGTTTTTTTAAGGCTTCTCAGATATACCTACCCTGGAGTAGGTACTTTTTTCTACTGGTAAATGGCACTGAAAGAAGTTCTACAGGGGCAGTTCCTGTGGTCAGAACACACACAAAGGCTTGGGCTGCCCAAAAACAACTCACAAGTTCCTCCAGTGAGGAACAGCTTTTTATCAGCTGTTACTCTTGCTACAACTTGTGCCATGTTTTATGCCCATATCTAATATTTCTGTTCTGCAGTTATAAGAACATTATTTTCCATTTTCTTAGTAAAAGCAGATTTGTGGATTCTTATTGGGAAATGATCAGATGTTAGGATATCTTTGAAGAGTGACAGCCACACAATGCAAAACTTGTGGATCTTGTCTATGCATTGTGACACTGTGAAACAGTCACAATGATGCCAAATGTGTCAGACTGAATGTTGTAATTTTATGTTGATTCGAAGTGGTTCTAAAGACATCTGGAACATTTTTACAAATATTTGATGGCTCATTCTCAAAAACATACAAGAAAGGGGCAAAAATGAAAACCAGTTGTTAGAGAACAAAATGATGGCACTCTATGAAAAGCTGCAGTGTTTCTTTTAGTGTAATCATATAGTAAAGATTTAACAAAGGTTAGGAACAGGCCAATTCAATTCAATTAAAGGCGAAAGGTATATGTATGTTAAGGTGTTAATGATCAGCAGTACCAGTATCCACTTGCCCCTTTCACTTTACTCAGTATCTCTGGACAACATCCCAACCCAATAGCTGCTCAGGGGCCCCCAGACCCACAGTGGCTTCAGTCAAAACACACATTGCTATTGTTTTCTATGAATGCACACATCAGTTGCACCTTAACACGTGCCATCACATCAGCTCTTGGGCATTTATAAATTTATGAGTTGTAACAACACCTATAGAGAGCCTCCCTAATATTAATAACCCATACCATATGCTTTAAAACTGAAATATGTCTATTTGAATACAGAGTAGATTTACAAATGGTATGTACATGCATCGATGAAGGTGACTGAAATGCTGGCTCTCCTGAAGCCCACTCACTGTTGGTGCGTTGTCAATGGTGCTTTGGATTGCTGCAGCCAAGCCCTCCTTCATCATGCAGGTCAGGTTGTAGAACTCATGCTCCTGATCGATCTCAAACAAGCCCAGAAGTTTCCACTGTTGCCTTAGACCTCCCCACCTCCTCCGTTTTACCGACCGCTGGCGGTGACCAGACATCCCCGGGCCACCTGTAGTCACTGACATCTCCATCTGGGATACAGAAAGACACACAGATCCCAAACATGTGATTGCTGCAGTCACCTGAGGCTGCACTGTCAACGCAGAGAAGGTTTGCAAAGCTCTGGCAAAAAGAAATCAAAGAGTGAGTGGAGGCCAGAGAGGCCAGTGACAAACACAAAAGACAGCTGACTGTCAGTTGAGTCTTTAACAGGGTAACTATGGAGACCAACACAAAGGGATAAAAGCTTCATGGGCTGTGCTCTGGCTAATGGCATAATGCTTGTGCTCTGACAACCACATCTCATCAATAAAACACATTTTAGATATGCAGCCATATTTATATTTATGACAGTAAGTGGAGAAACAGGCAGAAAGCAATGTTATATAACAAGTGTATTAGACAGAGACAGAAAGAAACAAGTGGACAACACTGGTGCAAATAGAATGTAAATAATTCTCACTTTAAACCCTTTCACATGGAAGTGGCTGAAAAATGTTGACATATTAAACCTTTTTTTTTCCCCCAGAGAGTTCTACTTAGCAAATAAAGGTAATACTCAAAATATCTTTAATTCTTAACAAAACCAGCACAGAAAATTTCCATTAACAAGACTGTGACTGTATCAAAGCCTGGCAGAGGTTCTTCCTCTGGGCCATAGAGCTCCACTGATGTCCAAAAAACTATTAAAAACAAATCAATGAGCCCCACTGTTGCACTGGGTCATGAGTCCCTTTGTCACCATGAACACACAGAATATATTTTGACTAGCCTGAACTACTCATGAAAGAATCAAATGTGGATGAATCAGCAGCTGAAAGTACTTCCTGCAAATGCATTTCTTTAAGACTACCAGTGGTTTGGAAAATCCCTGAGCCCTTTTTTTTAAAAATTATTATAGACTAAACTGTGGAATTTTTTGCATAATGAACCAATTTCTTTGCCACTAATGGATTCCAGACTAACATATTTTTGTCCTCACAAACCACAACTGCACAATATTCAACCTAAAGTAATGTAAGACCAAGAAAAGCAACAAATTAAGAGCCTTGAAAATATGCCTGTTTTGGACATGAAATGAAATGACATGACAATTAGAAAATTATTTTAAAATTATTAAAAGAGTAGGTGACAAGAAAATTCTATTTGTTGTCAAGACTTCGCAAAGTGTGTATGTCCATCCATCCATTATCTATACACCGCTTAATCCTCACTAGGGTCACAAGGGGGCTGGAGTCTACTCCAGCTGACTCAGGATGAAGGCAGGGGACACCCTGGACAGGTCACCAGTCTATCACAGGGCTACACTTAGAGACAGACAACCAAGCACACTCACATTCACATCTACGGACAATTTAGAATCACCAATTAACCTCAGCATGTTTTGGACTTGTGAGAGGAAGTCGGAGAACCCGGAGAGAACCATAGACTGTATAAAAGATGAACATAGCTACCGTGACGTCACCCGTTGGTTTCTGCACTGAGAAAATGAAGTCAGGGTTTTGCTACTTCCTGGTTGACATCTTGGATTTTTGGAGTCAGCGACGCAAAAATCGTCGGAGGGGGGCGGAACCATAGGAGCAGCGATTGGTCAGACGGATTGAGAGGCGGGCCCTCTCTGCCTGCCGACATTTACCGCCTTCTGCTCGCTTCGTCTGCATCGTCGCTGCCGACTGTCAATCAAGCCAGCCACGCCCCTTGCCCTGCAAAATTTTGACGATTTTTTAAAAATTCAGTATTGATTTATTTTCAGGTTGGCCACCTGATCTCTGGATTTGACCATGAAAACTAATAAGAAAAAATCATGAGCTGTAGGAATGCGGTATTTCGTGATCTGTGATCACTTCTTTTCCAATTCATGTCTATGGGAGCCAGGGCTTTTTGGAGCCAGCAGCTAGCGGCCGTAGTGATATTGCAGGTTGGCTTCATTTTTCAGGGCCGGTTGCTACGTTCATCTTTTATACAGTCTATGGAGAGAACCCACGCAGCACAGGGAGAACATGCAAACTCCACGCAGAAAGATCCTAGTGAACCGGCGAACCTTCTTGCTGCGAGGCAACAGTGCTACCAACTGCGCCACCTTGCAGTCCTTAATAGTTGACATACATACATACACTGCTTAATCCTCACTAGGGTCACGGGGGGGCTGGAGTCTACTCCAGCTGACTCAGGATGAAGGCAGGGGACACCCTGGACAGGTCACCAGTCTATCGCAGGGCCACACTTAGAGACAGACAACCAAGCACACTCACATTCACACCTATGGACAATTTAGAATCACCAATTAACCTCAGCATGTTTTTGGACTGTGCGGGAGGAAGCTGGAGAACCTGGAGAGAACCCACGCTGTACGGGGAGAACATGCAAACTCCAAGCAGAAAGATTCCGGTGCCCCCACCGGGATGCGAACCAGCAACCTTCTTGCTGCAAGGCAACAGTGCTACCAACTGCGCCACCTTGCAGCCCTTAATAGTTAATATGTCAAATTAAATTCAGTTGCTCCTAATTAGTGATAACTTTGATTCAGTCACAATTTCTGGTAATTATTTCTCATAACCAGAGCTGATGTCTTGATTTAAAGATGACTGCTGCCTCTCCTGCCTGTGCTCCCTGTGCCATCTTCCTGACCAGCAACTGCAATCACATCACAACATTAAACCCTTTTGTAAGTTATCCAGCAATGCTATTGGGCAGCTCCATAGCAACAAGCATGATGCAATGCTCCTTGCACCTTTTGAGCTTTTCTCTCTGTTCTTCCCCAGCGATGCTCGCTGTTTCATTTTGCATTTGACCTAGAAACAAAAAGCTTCCTGTCTGATCACAATCCTATGTGATGCTGTTTGATGGTCTGTTAGTCGTTAGTGTTCAGGATGTTGTTGTTTGAACACACCGTCATTAGAAGAGCATGTCAGATTGCCACATTATAGTCATTATTTCTTGAGTAAGAGCATGATTCAAACAGGAAGTGTTCGAGGTAATTAAAGACAATTCTCACTTAAAGTCCTTCTGTTCCACATGCTGCCTTGTGTGGAACGAAGAAAAGTGTACTTCACTTTTTACATACTAAGATGTATTCTAGAGGTGGAAAAGGCTAAAAACCATCCACCTTTATGGACGACGTTACGCTGCAATTGTTTATAACAGTAATATGTGAACAAGTACGAGCTTACAATTCTACAGGTTCGTTTGGCAGACACTTTTATCCAAAGTAATGTACATCTGAGAGTAGATACAAAACAAGCAAGGATCTAGTCAGGAGAGAACAAACGATGGACGCATAACAAATACAGAAAATGAAGCATGCCATATTAACTATTCGTTTTTTTCTTAATGTGTGCCAATGGATGAACTAAATGACTACTGTGATCCTGAAGAAATCTTAAAAACCTGAAGATTCTCCGATAGGTCCAAATGTCCCATTAGTGTACTGAACACAATCCCGTAATCGTGAGAAAACTATCGCATAATCTGAGTCAGGAATGGGAATGTGCACTAGAATTTTGTAATGGCATCTGTTCACAGTTAATCTGACAGACTTAGTTTTTCAAAATAAGAAACCAGTACAACTCACAGAGGTGGAAGTGAGTCAAAATTCTTGATACCACATAATTATCACAAAGATCTTCCCTATGAAACCATCTCTGTAGGATTTTCTGTGACACTGCAGACTTCGTGTCCGCAATGTCAGGGGAATTTCTGCAGAAATATGGTCAATCCCATATACACGCATTGTTACAGCAGGATGTGGACATGACATTGCTACAGATTTCTACGGTATAATGTGATCTCAACTCTGTGTCATCATTGTTACTTTAAACTGCAGCCTCACTTCAACTGGCAGTGACCCTGGGCATTCACCACCAGCACAGACAGCCTTCGCCAGTCTTGATATTATCCCAGCATTTCATGCTGAAACTTGCTCTGTGTTTGAATTTACAGTCCGCAACAAACATGAGCTCAAGAATGTGGAATTCAAAACAGACTCCCCTTCCTACGAGTTTTAATTTTGTAAAGGTAATGTTGATACCAGAAAAAGTGTTCCAAAAAATCCCAATAAAGAAGAAACGAATGCCTGATCTTTTAACCTAGAACTATTTTATCAATATATAGTATCTTATTATTTAAAAATTAAACGGTCCATGTATTCTGAAAAAAAAAATGCTTTTAACAATTTAAGACAGCAGGTAAGATGAGTGTCAGTCAAATTAGCAAATCACAAAACAAGCACCATAGTCTCTCAAAATCACACGTATAGGAGGTTTATGAACTTTCAGGCATCCATAACCACACACATGGGTCATCCCATCTTCAAACATCCAACTTTTTTTTTTGAAACAGTTTCAACTCAGCATCTCTGATTTGCCAGAAGTGTCATAGCACAAAACACAAATGTTTAAAAGTCTATCTGTGAAATTTTAGTTTGAAATTTTAAATACTCTCGAAATATTATTTATTTGTTTATTTATTTTAAACTGCCTGTCAACCCACATCCAGCGTATTAAAATAGTTAAAATAAGAATGAAGCCATCTTTGAGCACATACTAACAACAAAAATACATAATGCAGAGGTCAACAACTAATATTTTCTGAACTATGTGTAGTTGCACGTCACAATAAAACAAAACAAAATGTATAGGACCATTTTTAATATGCAATACTTGAAACTACAAAATGAAAAAAATCACAAGCTGTACCATAAAAACTAAAGTATTAGTAGATACCCTGATCCAAGTAGAACAGAGTTCCAGGGATTTGGAATGGTTCTCAAAAAAGAAAAAACAAAACAAAATGATTTTTATTGATTTTTTCTTTAATGGACATATTTTTCACTATCGGATTCCACTTGGTAGGCAACACATTGATTTGGAGGAGACCTGTCATGTAGTTTTGTGTAGTTTCTTTGTGAATTATTACTGCATCGGGTCATCACAATGACATTAGCATAATGTAACCAAGATTAAGTGCCTGTGGGGAATAGTGGGATCACCCTGTTGGGACATTTTTCATGCACTGGCATAAATTTAATTGCAATTAAATTTGCTTATGTGAGCAAGACTTTAGTGGTAAATTTGTTCTCATGATCAAAAAATGTTTGATAGGATCAATGGATTTTTGTTTGTTTGTTTTTTGCTTTGTGTTCCATCGGGAATGAACTTGGCATCAAGAGAAAAGTCACAAGCTGGACACCAAGGAGAAATTTTGTAATTACTTCTATTAATATCTCTCGTTTTTAGGCCTCACCTCACATCTGTCCTGCTGCCTTTACCCTCCTCTTGCTCCCAAAAAATATAGTAAAAAATTACAAAAAACAATATTCAAGTTTAAAGTTTCTTTACTGGGAGATAAATCTGTCTTTGTTTAGACTCACTCACTTATTTGCTCTGTGCTTGGTCCACAGCTCCTGCTTATACACTCGTATTCTTTGTTCCTTCACCAAATTTTTGCACTGCTGTGCTTTAAAACAGTTTAACCCTCACTGGACCTCTGGTGAGCTGGTGAATGTTAAGAGACTGTCATAATAATAACTGTGATCAGACTCCTGAAACTTTGTAGGCTCAAAATGAATGCTACAAAGTAATGTTATGTCTTGGTATGTTTTTTTTTCTAACTATATATAGATATTTTGACTCATTTTGAATTTCCCTAGATGAACTGGTGATGACAAGGAAGCACCGTCTCCGCCAAACATGATGCAATGTCATGGTCCACTGCCAGCAGAAGGGTGGCACAGAGACCAAAACAGCATAGCTTTCCCATGATGCAAACAACTAAAAACATATGCCAAGATGTCAGTATTACAGTCAAAAAGTTTTGGGATGTAGTTTTTGTAATTTTACTTTGTAAATACACCATAAGCCTGTTGGGTCACGGTCTTCACACACAATAAAGTGTCCTAAAATAGAGCTTCTGATCACGCAAGGTGAATGTCATGGGATATATTCATCACTAGGGACAACAAGGTTTAGTTCTGACAGGAGGCAAGGGTTCTCTGACTCTGTCACTCCATCATCTGGGTCAGCATCAGTGCAGGAATCCTGGAACACATGCTCCATTGGCTGAAAGGCAGTAAGATTATAGTAAGCTAGACCAATGCCAAGTGCTCAGATAGACATACAGTGGCTTGCAAAAGTATTCACCCCCCTTGGCAGTTTTCATGCTTTGTTGCCTCACAAGCTGGAATCAAAATGGATTGTTTGAGGGTTTGCATCATTTAATTTACAGAACATGCCAACAACTTTGAAGATGTGATTTTGTTTTTATTGTGAAGCAAATAACAAAAAAGACAAAATAACAGAAAGCTTTAGCGTGCATAATTATTCACCCCCCTAAAGTCAGTACTTTGTAGAGCCACCTTTTGCGGCAATTACAGCTGCAAGTCGTTTTGGATAAGTCTCTATGAGCTTGCCACATCTTGCAACTGGGATTTTTGCCCATTCCTCAAGGCAAAACTGCTCCAGCTCCTTCATGTTGGATGGTTTTCGTTTGTGAACAGCAATCTTCAAGTCTGACCACAGATTCTCAATTGGATTGAGGTCTGGACTTTGACTAGGCCATTCCAACACATTTAAATGTTTCCCCTTAAACCACTCAAGTGTTGCTTTAGCAGTATGCTTCGGGTCATTGTCCTGCTGGAAGGTGAACCTCCGCCCCAGTCTTAAATCACAGGCAGACTGAAACAGGTTTTGCTCAAGAATATCTCTGTATTTAGCACCATCCATCCGTCCCTCGATTCGGACCAGTTTCCCAGTCCCTGCTGCTGAATAACATCCCCACAACATAATGCTGCCACCACCATGTTT
>NW_007578168.1:18087-28456 GCF_000690725.1 Stegastes partitus | reverse complement strand
TTTCTTAAAATTCTATTTTTATATATTATTTTCTCATTGCACTTTGCCAACTTAGATTGTTTTGTGCAGATCCATGACATAAAACTCAGATTAAAAAAAACATTTAAATTACAGGTGTAATGTAACAAAATAAGAAAAAAGCCAAGGGGGATGAATACTTTTGCAAGCCACTGTATTTAGGACGGAAACCAGGACCAGCCCTCATGATGCTCTCAGATACTATTGTTTCACTGTTATTGACAGAGAGAAAAGATGACAGTAAAGGTAAAAATGAGACATCTCCATCAGTCTCCAATGGTTTATATGACATATTATCCTGTTTTTTAAATATCAAGGTCATTCTGTGTCAATTGAGCGAAGCTGGTTGCTTGTCCATCTCAGAATCTGTTGAAACGTTGCAGGAATGATCTTTGGCACCTGCCTTTTTTTTTTTTTTTTTTTTTCTGAAATTCCAACATTTTCATAATTTTTTATCCAATAGAAATTTTCAATAAATCTCTCGCGAGTTGGAAATTGAGCATGATGCCACTTTCAGATGTCCACATTTCTTGAAGTATACATCCTAAAGTCTTCAAGAGTCTTTCAGGAGATGTTCAGAAGTTTCTGGTGAATGGAGCGAATGCAGGAAATTCTGGCAATCAAGACTGTTTTTTTTTTTTTTTCCACTTCCAAATGCAGGATTTGTTAAAAAATCGCAGATAAAGTGGTAAATGGTCTGTATTTATATAGCGCTTTTCTACCTTCGTGGTACTTAAAGCACTTTACAATGCTTTCTTGTACACACATTCACACACATTTATATACCAATGGCCACAGAGCTGCCATGCAAGGTGCTGCCTGCCATTGGGAGCAACTTCAGGTTCAGTGTCTTGCCCAAGAAGGACTCTTGTGGAGGGGCGGGGGATCGAACCGCCAACCTTGCAATAAGAGGACAACCCCCTCTACCACCTTCCACTCGCCCATGGATTTTCAAAAATTTAGTAAAAATATATTGCTAATACACAGGATCCATCCATCCATCCATCCATTATCTATATACCTCTTAATCCTCACTTGGGTCACAGGGGGCTGGAGTCTATCCCAGCTGACTTAGGGTGAAGGCAGGGGACACCCTGGACAGGTCGCCAGTCTATCACAGGGGTTACACAGGATCTATTTGATCAATTTTATTGTGAGAATAATATCTGAATGACATTACCGATGCTTACAAAGCTTCAGTAGAAATGGGAGTTGTGGCCAATCAAAGCTGACACAGGAACAAAAAAAGTAATTCATTTCCAAGCAGCCAGATGGAATCATGGGTAGGCTGATGAAATTTAGGGTAGTAAGATATGGAAGTATCATCTACTTGTGTGCCAAATTTCAATATCCTTCCATGTCGTCTCCATGCTAAAATCATTCTGCTCCTGACTATAATTATTACATGGTAAGTGGTGGCTGGGAGGGCTGCAAGGTGGTTTGGTGGTTAGCACTGTTGCCTTGCAGCAAGAAGGTCACTGGTTTGTGTCCAGGTGACAGCACCAGGATCTTTCTGTGTGGAGTTTGCATGTTCTCCCCGTGCAGCGTGGGTTCTCTCCGGGTTCTCCAGCTTCCTCCCACACAGTCTAAAAACATGTTGAGGTTAACTGGTGATTCTAAATTGTCCGTAGGTGCGAATGTGAGTGTGCTTGGTTGTCTGTCTCTAAGTGTAGCCCTGTGATAGACTGGTGACCTGTCCAGGGTGTCCCCTGCCTTCAGCCTGAGTCAGCTGGGATAGGCTCCAGCCCCCCCGCGACCCTAGTGAGGATTAAGTGGTGTATAGATGATGGATGGTGGTGGCTAAGGTTTGTGTCTGAAACTAATCAGGAGCATGAAGACATAAAAAAATATTTTTTTATGGCATTATGAGAAAAAAATTACAAATTTCAGCTTTAAAATTGGCAGATGTCAGTTTCTGATGCCAAAGATCATTCTTCCAAAGTTCCAAGAGATTCTGAGGTGGTCAAGAAACTGACCTCCCCTAATCTCGCTGAGTGACCTGGAATGACTCAGTAGCGATCATGGCATACCAACCAGAAATGAAAACAAGCTGATAAAGTTTCTACACACACACACACACACACACACAAGCAGTATACAATCAGGCTACTTAGAAAACTGGCTAAAGTTGACTGTGTAAAAGCTAACTTACATAGCAAAAAGTAGCCTTACTTCTAACTTAACCCAGCAAAACAATTAGTATAAATAATCAAGACTTTTCCATTATTATTGTAGGAATCCAGTAAAGTTGATTAGCAGGTAGTAGTTGCCGAGTGCTGCTGTTGCTTGTGTTTTTTTTCTGTACTGTACTGAACAACTTTCAGCTGGGACACTGAGCTGTCAATCAAAAACTCACTAGCAAATGAAACCCACCCTGAAAAAAGCCTGCGCACGTGAAAGATTTGTGACTGAACTGTTGTCTGTCTCTCAGTGTAGCCCAGCGATAGATCGGCGACCTGTCCAGGGTGTGTCCTGCCTTCACCCTAACTCAGCTGGGATAGGCTCCAGCCCCCCCGCGACCCTAGTGAGGATTAAGTGGTGTACAGATAATGGATGGATGGATGGATAGTTTACACAATTGTAAAAATAATTTGTTTGCAAGTTACAAGTTTTCCTTTTGAGATTAAATGTTTTTTGCCTCTGAGTTTTATTCGGTCAAATTCTTATTTTTTGTTTGATGTCTAAGAAGTTGTCTTTGATCAGTTTGACACAAATCGGATTTGATACAACATGATTCTCACTGCTGCAGCTGTCTCCACAGTGTAAGCCAGCTGCAACATTGTGCAGACCTCCTGATTTCTCTGGAACCAGGAAATATGGGGAGATAAACCCTTTAGAGTAATCTTCAGGAGGAAGGCTATCTTCTCCATGCGCACAGTTTTCTCTCCTATGCTTCTCCTGTGCTGGGAAGGGAAGTGTGCCAAACAACAGTAGAAGGCATGGACTGGTGACGCCCTGTCCAGTCAGGAAGGAAGAGGACTGCAGAGGCACTGCGGATGGCATGCAGCCAGAGGGAGAGCCACAGAGTTGAAGCTCAGAGGAAGAACATGTCCGGCCTCTCCATCCCTCTCAGCTTGGGTAGGGACGAGGGGTCCCTGGCAGAAAGCACTATGATCATTTTGGAGGACCGGCATTCAGAGCCTGAGGGTAAGCACTTCAAGCTTGCAGGTGGGCTCTGACAGGGTAATTTTGTTCTGCAGCACAAAAGTACCCTGTCAAAAGGTGGCAGGAAAAGGAGCTGCATTAGAGAGCTGGATATCATTGCCACTGTCACTGGACAACTAGTGCAGCACTGCCAGAGACAAACAACACCACAGGCTTTGAGCAGGACATCAGAATATAAGATCAGCATGGATACTTCTATCTCAGGGGTGTTGCCTGGGTATCTGGGTGAATGAGAAAACATTGCAAAGCACTTTGAGCACCACTGAGGTAGAAAAGCGCTGAATAAGTGCAGACCATTTACCATTTACCAAAACAGCCAGCACATCTTCAAAACTGCCAATGTAGATAAAGTGCTCCAGCAGCCAGAGGTCGCCACAACCTCTGACTGAAACAAAGACCAGCTGGATTACAACCGACTTATTGAGCAGACAATATTGTTACCGATTGTGTCCCAGGCCATTTTCCTTCTAAAAAAAAGACTGATAGAAATCTAGTCTTGCTTGTATGTATTGTATGTAAACGTTTCCCGATATATTGTTATTTAGTTTTCTATATAAAGCGTCATGTAATGTATTGTAATGGTTTTGGCTTTATTGAAAGGTCAACTGGCTAATTAACAGAAAAAGTTCACACGAGAAGTCTTTCACAAATTAGTTAAAATATGCAGTAAACTGCATATTATTTGAACTGCAGAACAATCAGCAGTTCTCCCCAGGGGCAATGATAGGGCAGAACTGCCCTAGAGCAATGGGCGAATGGGCACTTATCATTCACCCTCCTACAGGAATGACAGGGCCAATCAAAGATGACACTGACAGACTGAGGTGGTGCCTCTGGAGCTGCTGCAGTTTGAACCTCAATAACTCTTCAGAAAGCAGTTTGGTGTGCTGGTGAGACATCTTTGCCAGCGCCCGCCATCTTGTCCTCCATGGGGAATGATAGTTGACCAGAGGGCCACAGAGGCATTGTAGGGAGGAAACAGACCCTGAGTGCATCATCCACTGGAGGAACACCCCTGTCCCAGTGCCACCCACTCACATTTAGCTTAGGCAATGATGGCACCATGGGACTTATGGAAGCAGGGGTCTCCCTTTGGAGTGCTGCTGTCTTACCTGTTCATGTTATGGAACACAGTCTAACACAAACAGATATGTCCCTGTTGGGAAAAGGGCCAACATCACTCACCAGGGATTCCAGCAACAGTGTGAAGAGTGAAGTGCTTGGTTCATACGTTCATCCCAGCTAAGGTGGCTGTTTTCAGCCCCAATTATTTCTGATATTTGCCATGGATCAAGAAACAATTTTTGATGGACTTTCAATTTGTGATATTTGAATTACAAAGTTTGGCACAATGATTTCTGTCTGATTGGAACAGCTAGCTCCAAATAGCAGGTAATCTATGGTAAAGCTGGCTCTTAAAAGAAGGAGGTCCAAGTACTGGCGGCCTGGTGCAGCGACAACCACCTCAACCTCAACTCCACAAAGACAAAAGAAGTCATCACTGACTTTCAGAAGTCAAGGTTTCTAGGACTGCACATCTCAGAGGATCTGGGCTGGACTGTGAACACCACTTACGTTGTCAAAAAGGCCCAACAGCCTCTCTTCTTTCTCAGAACACTGAGGAGGAACAAACTCCCTCCACCTCTGCGTGTCCTGACCTATGGATGTACAGTGTGGTATGGCAGCTACAGACAGGAAACAACTTTAGCAGGTCATCAAGACGACTCAGTGGATCATTAGCTCCCCACTCCCATACTTAGAGGAGATCTGCTAGAGTTATCTCCTCTCACAGACCACAGAGATCCAGAATGACCCCGCCCACCCAGGACACTCTCTATTTACCACCCTCCCCTCTGTCAGACTCAGAGTCATGAGAGCCCTTACTAACACAGTTTTTTTCCCCATGGCTGTGAAGAAACTGCTGCAAGGACCATGACACTCCCAGTTTATGGACTCATGCTAGCAAATGCTCTTTTGCACTTTTAATAGAGTGTTTATTTAATTGCTGTTCTAATATTTAAACCACCTTTTAATTTTTTTCTTAGACTGTGACCATATTAGCTGCCACAAAGATGACGCCAAACAAAATTTCGTTCTATTTTTTTTTGTACAATGGCAATAAAGCTTCTTCTTCTTCTTCTTCTTCTTCTTCTTCTTCTTCTAAAAGAATGTTTCACCTTGAAAACATTTTTTGTCACAAAGTTCTTGATGTAAATGATTAAATGTTTGATTTTAAATTGAAAACTAACATACATTTTCCATTAAAATTAAAGTAATATGGGACTGTGCAAACTTGAGTAGGTAGTTTGAGGATTTAATTTTTGTGCTGTGAATAATACTATAACCTACACCCTTTAAAATCAAAAAGGCGTCACTTTAATTATTTATTCCATAACATTTTTTTTAACAGAACATTATGGTATGTTATTAACAGCAGTACACTATTCATATTTGCTATTTCTGTGATAACAAATATTGTTTTGTGATAGAATAAATGGATTTATACAATTATTTTTAAACAATAGGAGGTGTGTTTATTGGGGTATAATGTAACAGTAAATGGCCAATATTATATTACATTGTACTGTTTTCTGTAATCAGAGTAGCAGTTTGCAATTAGTGCCTATTGAAAACTTTACTGTTTTAATTCAGCATTAAATATTTTATGTATTATTTCAATATAGATTTGGAATTTTTCATTGTTTATGAACCTCAATTTGGATCAATTTATTCTCTGAAAACTTTTTATGAATTGTTAGACTTTATATATATGTGGTACATATCAGTGATAGTGGGTGATCTGACAGTCTTGTGGATGATCGTCATTTGAAATATGGCTTCAGAGGAATCGTACATACTTTGTCATTAAGTATGTTACATGAAGGCCTACATATTGTATTTAGAAGGTTGTCCTCAGCTCAGTAAGCTGCATCTTTGGTAAGAGGGCTGCATACGCATTCTAATTCCACTGTGTTGGATTGTAGCTGGTAATGAAGTTCTCATTCTGTTCTCTGGCAGATCTAGTGCACGCTAGAGGACCACTCCAACCTGAACCTGCAGCAGGTAGAGAACTAGTTCATGTGCTGCTACACAAAGCACGGAGATTCTATAGACAGAATGAGGACGTCATAAAGTCAGTTCATGTTAAGATAGCCGACTACCATCACCAGTTGCTGTCTAAGACAGTGGACTGGCAGTCTGTCCATTGGATGAAAGACTCATGGCATCATCCATAGGCCCAGCCATAACAGGCTCAACAACAAATCTTTTCCTCTTAACCAGATCATCTGGCACCCTCTGATATTATGTATTTCATTAAATGGCCTGTTATTAAAAAGAGTTTACAGAGATTCAGACAGTTTTTACATGTGCACAACTGTCTTAAGTCCTGTTTTGATCATATCCAGGAGATATTAAAGAGATTAAATATTTTCTGATCATCTGTGTGCAGTTGTGTCTTAATTTCTCACCATTTCAGCCACTAGGTTCTGTAGCAACAAACAATGTTCAGAATCTAAATGAGTCACTGTTTCCAGTTGTCTGTACTAAAAAGCAGGATTTAAGGTAATCAAGGCAACTTTAGGTGCAACACCAGGTTTTCAGGACTGTGAAGGTAGTTTACTTCTTATTTTGGAATGTCGCCATGGTAATTTAAACATGTGACAAATCAACGTGTATAAAAACCCTACCTTCTTAGTTATCATTTGTGATGCAGATAGTGAGAGGGTCTCTGAGGAGGTCAAGAGTGTTTAGAAACAATCTAAACACTTTCCTCCTCTTTCCGACGAGCAGAGACGTGAGTCATATAGATTCTCAGAGGCGTATTCAATCGAATTAGATTTTCCTGTTGATTACAAGTAATTTAAGTCACATGGCAAATATTATGAAGCTAAGGCAAAGGCAGATTTGTGTTTACTTAAGGAGGCAGCAAGCAAGCTAATAAGCACAGCTGAGAAATTGTGGATATGGGATGTGGGATAGTCATATCAAAAACAGATTTTCTCCCCCTAAAATCAGAAACAATCTTTCCACAGTTTGGTGCCAGGAGCCGCGAGAGGAGACAGGCTGAGTAAGAGAGCCAGCTGCTGCTCGCACCTCCCCTCACAACAACAGCTGATGGCTGTTCTCTCTGCTAAATGAGTACGTAGGGTTTTCAGCATCCATTAGTAGAAATACAGATGGGCTGCAATGGAAAATGCTGTTCATTGTGCAGACAGACATGCCATTTCAGTTTCAAATCAGTCATGCAAGTGCAACATAGAAAGGAGTCAGTTTAAAAAGCACTGAAACCACTCGCTCCAAGCCCCCAATAAAAAGCCACATAGGTCAGCAAGCAGTAAGTCTCCCTGCAAAGCTCAGCACCCGAGTTTGCACATTCACTGCATTTTCAAAGCTCAGAGACATGGCAGTTCATTCAGCATTATTGGATAAACTCTCACAGTTGGTGAAAATCACCTTTAAAAGTAGTTCTCTTCTTAGGAGCGTATTTGAACCTTTAAATAGTTTGTTGTAACTAGTTAAAAGTTTGCACTGAAATAATTACTGGTCACTGAATCTTATTTTATACTGCAGGTTGAAACAGACTGTAAGAGAAAAAAAACACACAGCTACTCAAACTTTCCACAGCATTCAGTGTTACGTTGAACACCATTGGTAATAATAATGTCTGTTAAAGGACAAGCATGAGTAGCAGTTAGTCACTCTGAATCATGTCGACCCACGGTCTCCAAGCTTTTTTGCACCACGGACTGGTTTCAAGCAAAACTATTTTCTACAGACCGGTCAGTGTGCACATAACAAATAATAATTGATTTTTCTATTAAAAAGTGTCACAAACTAATCAAATGACTTTTTATTGTTACATTTACTGTTTCTTCCATCTCAGCATCTCATCCTCTTTTTAAAGAAGCTCTCCAGAAAAAAATGTTTTTTAATTCATTTTGGCAGTGGTTAGAATAGATTTAACCGCAGGGCATGAAAGTGTGGGAAACAAGCACAGCCGGAAGTTACAGGAAGACCAGCTAGTTATTTTTCAATATAAAACATCGTGCTGTTGGAAACAAAATAAACCAATAAAAAAATGTTCATTCTTTCTGTGCGGCCCGGTACCAAATGACCCACGACCTGGTACTGGTATGCGGACCAGTGGTTGGGAACCACTGATGTAGAGGACTCTTGGAAAATGAGAAGGAAAGGGGGACATTACCAGTTTTCTTTCTGCCTAAGAGGCCGCCAGCTTATATATGCATCACCCACCACATGGGAGCTATTCTGGGCACATAATGATACACTGTTGCCCATAAAGTTGGAATCATTTTTGCTTTCAGACACATTCCTCTTTTTATTTCTATTTACACACATCAGTAATCACTTTGGACCAGGTGCAATGATTACATACTGAGTCCCAGTTACCCAGTTAAAGCGAATTCTGACTTGGGGAGAAGAGTGGGACGTCCTGCCCACTGACACCATCAACAAGCTTGTGGACAGAATGCCATGATGTCTTTAACACATTGACCCGTGTCAGGGGTGGCCAGACTCAATGTTCGAGACTGAGTGACATCTGAAAGAGTAATATTGCATGAAATCCCTTCAAATATGTGTTTATTAATTTGATCAAGGTTGAAAATTTGGAACAAAGCCCTTAATCCTATTGTCCAATAACCCACTTTTGTTTAAGCCTGAATACACAGTTTGCAAAAGTTAATTGTGGTTGAATTTGTACAGTGATATGTATTGTAGGTATCAATAAAGTTTTGAGAAGACGCTTTATCTATCAAGAATAAATGGCATTGTCACAATCATTTAATAAGAAGAGGTCAACTTTGTGGGCAACAGTGTCTTTGTGATTAATTCCATTGCAAGGGGACTTTCTTTCCACCCCATGACTTTTAATCTACAAAAAACACTTCTAACCTCATTTTGCAAGTCGTACTCCTAAGAAATAGTTTAAACATCCAAGATATCCATCGGAAATGCGCTCACAGTGTTTCCTGCGTGACTCAGAGTGACTTTACATCCCAGTTTGACCACTACCGCCTGATGACTCACGGGTGCTGCAAGTACATTTGTACAAATTACTTCCAATGTCATTCTAATGAGCAGGACAGCCTTCATGCTGATAAGAGAGGTGGACAGGAAAACCTTACTGTGTTTAATGACGTCCCACGCTGTGACTCAGCAGCTGCATTAGGAGCAACAGACATCAGCACCGATTAATCCAGAGAAAAAGACGCATCAGGCTGCAGCTGAACTTTCTGATCCGGCTGCAAAGCAATCGCACAGAAAACTACTCAGGTGATGGAGCTGCATATCAAAGCTGTCATCGTGGCACTAAAGCTGTGTACTTGCCTCGGTGTGGACGCAAAGCAGCAGGTCGCTGTCCTTCTGTCCGTCGTCTGTCTGTGTGTGAGTGTCACATGTCAGCGTGCGGACTGACCCGGCGCTGAGTCGGAGCTGGTCACACCCAGACACTGTCAGCTGGGAGATAACGGCACGCACGACTAACTATACAGTACAGCTGTGTTACATAGGAGTACATCCATAAAGTCAGTACATATAGTTATAAATGTGCAAATTATAGTATACTATTTTAAGTTATCCCACGTGTGAGCTGGGATGATGGTCAGGATGAGGCGGTGCTCTGCTGACTGCTGGCTGTGCTCCAGCTGTCAGAGATCCAGCTGTCAGAGCTCCAGCTGTCAGAGATCCAGCTGTCATCCTGCAGCAGCACCAGCAAATGACTGATCTGTAGGGCTGTAGCATGTAACAGTAAACACAGAGCTCCGTCTTCACCTTCCTCCTAGGCTAAGATTTTTTAGCAAAGCAAACCAACAACCAAAACAAAAAAACAACTTATTAGAGGCGAATTTTCCAGCTAGAAAATACCACTGAGGCAGAGCTGGATTCACTCACTCACAAATGAAACCCAGCTGTCTAATATGTGTAGGTTTCACTCATGCTGCCAAAACAGCTCTGCATTGTCCCCACTGGGATAATGAAAAATGAAACATTTCCTGTGACATTTTTCACAAGAATTTTTCATAAAAGTCGTAATGTTTTTTTTCCCAACTGTGTTTGTTCTGTTTTCTTTAGTTGACTTATTCCATATACTTGCATTTGTTTTGTTTTTATTTGCTTTGTTTTTATTTTTAACATGTAAAGTGTCTTTGAGTTTGTGAAAAGC
>NW_007578168.1:9396-17984 GCF_000690725.1 Stegastes partitus | reverse complement strand
AAATAAAATGTATTATTATTATTATTATTATTAATAATATTAATATGTCAATGTTGTGTCTCAAAGTAGCCAAAACAAGCACTTTGTTTTAAGTTTTTCATTCTGTGCATTTTGTCTGTTTTAATTAATAGCAAACATTTGGTAGTTCCATTAACCTAAACTTATTTTCTGAAATGCACCATGTAAGCACAGAAAAAGTTGCTTGCGTTGCAGTGGGCCGTATTCCATTGTGTAAGCAGATAAAACCACCTCAACAGGATTTTAAATCATGCAGAGAGGGTCTACCATGAGGATGATAGCCAAGATTAGGAAAGCTCACAGAGATGTTAGTCTGCTAACAGAGATGCAGAAGGGTCTCATGAGAGTTTTGGATGATAATAAGTGCAACAAATATCCATATGTGAGGCTCTAGAGACTGCCTGACAGCCTCAGCTCTGGGCACAGCTGAAGAGACACACCAATGCAGCTGTTCTCCAAAGACCCATCCAGTGTGTACTCCCAGCAACAAGTGAACAACAGCATGACAACAGACCCACCCAGAGCTGAGGCTGAGCAATACTTGAAGGCCAAATGGGAAAAAGAGGCAACACACAACACCAATAGCACGTGGTTGATGTACACACACAACATCCAACAATGAGTCTTCAGCATGAAGAGCTGGACAGCACCAGGATGTGACGGGATGCACTCCTACTGGCTCAAGCAGTTAACAGCAACTCCTTCATTCCAGTGCTTGGAAACTAGACCAGTCTTAGCTAAATTCACACACCTAAATACATTCATTACTTATTCGTTGTTAAATAGACCAGGAGCAGAACTGCTGTCTTTGAATTCTTTACACTTTGGGAGGAGAGTTTGGTTATTTCTTTTACTGATACAGCAACACACACAGGCCCTGTTTTAATCTAAACTTAAATTTTAATCTAATTTAAGTTTTACCTACATTACTAGTTATACTACCAAGCACAAAAACACTTTTCTAAACTTCATTTTTAAATCTTTTTGTGTGTGGTTTTCTGTACCCTAGCAGAGATGGAACTCACACCTAAATAAGGCTACCCTGATAACCTTCATCAAAAACTCATTATTTGTCACCATTAACTGCAACATACACCTAGGTGATGCACTGGCCCTGCTGCTGTCCTACAATGAACTGAACCCCCTGGGCCACATCATTGCAAAGTGAGACTATGGATACAGATTCAGAGGTTGAATGACCCGCCACTTGGTGTGCATGAATGACATCAAGCTGTATGCCAAGGGTGAAGAAGGCATTAACTCACTGCTCCACCTCACCAAGTTCTACAGCAAAGTCATCCAGATGTCTGTCAAACTGTGTGGCCATATGGTGGCAAACAGAAGGAAGAGAATGCAAAGAGGTCAGCAACAGCCAAATACCTCAAGAGGATAGGACACATCACGACAAGTCAAATCCAAAACCTTAACATCAGACACCCAGCTGGAATTACAAAGTTGGACAAAAAAAAAAGTCCACACAATACACAGAGGGTTCAACGAAAACGAAAAGATGGTGGTGAGGATTAGTAAGTATGTTCAGAAGTATACAGGGAATATATATGAATATGTCAGAATGCTAGACCCCCAGGATTTTTATTTACTTATTTATTTTTCCTTTATTTAACCCGGTGGGTTAATTGGAAAACAAATTCTCATTTACAATAATGGCCTGGCCAAGAGGCAGCACAGAACAGAAAATACAATAAAAGGAATACATCCATTTAAAAAAAAATCAATATACAAACAGAACATAACAATAAAATGCTTAATAATAAAATACACTAAAAGCAGGTACAGGAATTGGTAAGTAATGCCTTCACCATATTTTGAAAAGATGAAAAAGGTATGAAAGAGGTGAGTTTAAGTGCTTTCTGTAAGTGGTTCCAGTCGAGAGCTGCAGGAAACTGAAATAAATAGCGGCCAAAAATAGTGCGGGCTTTAGGGAGGAGGAGGTGGATGAGGTTGCTGTTGCGAAGTGAACGGCTGATGTGACGGGTGATGAGTAGTGAACGTAGACATGCCGGAGTTTGACCTGTAATAGTTTTATAAATGAACAAATCACAATGAGTTTGCCTGTGGGAGTGAAGAGAGGGCCAGTTAACTAGGCTATACAGAGTGCAGCGGTGAGTCGTGAAGGGGGCACCAGTGAAAAAACGGATGTCAGTGTGGTAGATAGTGTCCAGTTTATGGTGTAGGGATTTGGATGTGGATCTATAAAGTATGTCGCCATAGTCAATCATCGGAAGTACTGTCATTTTGACCAGAAAGTGTTTAGCAGAGTGTGTAAATGAGAATTTATCATGATAGAGAAAACCAATTCTATTTTTGACTTTGGCGAGCAGAGAGTTGATGTGGGTTTCAAAAGAGAAGGAGGGGTTGAGCCAGTTACCTAAATATTTGTAGCTATTGACAAATTCAATTATAGATCCATCCAAGGGGATGATGTTATTTGAGGACTGGATCTGTAGGAGGTTTCTATTGAAAATCATACATTTAGTTTTTCTTGTATTTAGTGATAAAAGAAGGTGAGAGAAGGCATGTTGGATGTTGTTGAACGCAGTTTGCAGATTGTATAATGCATCATTGAGGGAGGAGCTAGATGTATAAACAATGGTATCATCGGCGTACAGATGAATGTGGGCGTTGTCTACGGCATGGGTTATGTTGTTGATGTAAATATTGAATAGTGTTGGACCCAGTATGGAACCTTGGGGGACACCTCTGTGAAGACGTAGTGGGGCCGAGAGAAGACCCTCCATCCTTATCGACTGTAAGCGCCCAGAACAGTAGCTACTGAACCAGGAGACACAGATTTCAGAGAGACCAATATTTCTTAGTCTTTCCAGCAAGATCTGGTGGTCAACAGAGTCAAAAGCTTTAAACAGATCAACAAAGACAGCAGCACAGTATTCCTTGTTGTCAGAGCACAGATGATATCATTAACCACGTTCATCGTGGCCGTGATGCAACTGTGGCCTGATCTAAAGCCAGACTGTAGAGGGTTAAAGGCTTTGTAGGGTTCCAGAGGGCCTATAAACTGTTTGTTGATACGTTTTTCAAACACTATGGCAAGGCAGGGCAAAATGGAGATGGGTCTGTAACAGTTCAGGTCAGCATTGTCTCCTCCTTTGAATAGTGGGACAACGGCAGCAGATTTCCAGTCCTGTGGGAAAACTCCTGTTTGCAGAGATTAAACAAGCCACAAATGGGGGAAGCAATGACATGGGCACTAGTTTTTAAAAAGATTGGGTCTAGCCCATCCAGTCCAGCAGATTTATGGGTATCCAGATTGAACAGCTTCACCAATACCTCATGTACAGGCTGAAAAGAGAATGGAAGGTTTTCTGATACAGGTGGAGGGGATACAGATGCTGAAGTGACAGGAGAAGCAGTGGAAGGAGGTGAGTTGCCAGCCTTGACAACGTGCTTGTTGAAGTGGTACAACATCTTGGATTTATCTGTGACAGCACAACCATCAGACTTAATAAATAGGAAGAACAGTTGAGTGCTTCGGGCAGCTGAAGACAGAGGGTGATGGGGAGAAAGAGGACACATTGTGGAAGACTAAGTCCCTTTATGGATTGTACCATCGGCAGATATAAGAGGAGGTTAACATCAAGAAATCCTACCACGGGCTCGAAAATGCTGGTTTGGGGGACAGCACAGATCATGGCAGCACAACAATGTACTATAAGCAACAGAACACTAGAGAAGGGAATCTGTGAGGTGGCTTAAGTTTAATTCCCAGCATCTCTGCATGCTCAGGTATGTTGGGAAAGATACTGACTAACCTGAAGTTGCTACCAAGACAATATAAAGTGTTTTGCATACCCCTAACATAGGAAATTTTAGTGCAGACCATTTACCATTCACCAAGCAGACAGGACCTGAGGCTGTGCAGATTCTGTACAGACAGTCTAGCACACATGCAGACAAGAACATCTGTGCTGAGCGAATGTGTGAATGTATGAATAGCTTTCAATATCTAGTCATGTGGAAATCAACTTTTTTCATTGAATACTATCACTAAAGACTCAACACACACTGTCTTTTGTTTTGTGAAAGTAACCTCTGTAGATGTGCATATGGCATCTTTTTATATCAATAATAAATTCATTTATTAATATATAAATCCCTGGGCTTTGAGAACTCGTGTTAAAGAAAAGCTTTTGCTTATGTCCATAATTTTCTGCTAATTCAGGACATATCACACATATCAGTGTTTGATATGCTGAAGAAAAGACCTTCCCCTGTCAGAGGTCTTGTGCATGTCCCCCTCCAAAATGTACATCTATGTAGAAAAATGCAAAAAAGAACAGTATCGCCGAACTGTAGAGGAGTTGAAATTAAAAAAAGCATATACAGTGCTTAGCAAATTTATTAAGACCACCACCCAGTGTGAGGTTCATGCCAAAGCTTCCCTAAATTAACAGCATTGGTAATTACCAATGATATAAATAAAATAATTTTTTATGTCTCTGTAATGGTTAAGAACCCAATATGTAGAAGCTCTTTAACTGAAATGAGATTTTTACTTAAATAATATTTTAAATTATTATTGTTATCCATGAATTTTCAAATACACTGTTTTACACAGTGCTTAACAAATTAGACAGAGGGTCTAATATATTTGTAAAGCACTGTACATTAAGTCAATATATACGATATGTATAAATATCTCAACTTAGTACTGTTGTAAATGCACACAACACAACATTTCCCCCAGCTTGTAACATTTTATTCAACAGAAAGGACCACTGGCCCATTTCCACACTCACTGCTGATAAAATGCTGCTTTGCATGACAACAATTTACCTCATTCACACTTTGACACACTATTAAAAGTCATTTCTATACAGTAAATCACAGTATTCTCACAGCCTCTTGACTATCTTTTCATACCATGACACACATTCCTTCCACTCTGCAACAGGCGCAGATATCTTTTCCGAGAGGAGAGAGTTCTGTGGTTACTTTCATAAATATTGATTCACTATGTGCTGTTTGTAGTTTTTAAGGTAGTATAGACAATGAGTCAGAGTTCTGTTAGTTTCTTCTGACCTGCAGGTCCCTTTTCAGGCTTGTGCAATATTTCTTTTCTGCCTCAGTGGGAATAATATCAAATTAATCAAATATAGGGGAAAATATTTTTCTGCCGTCTTCATGGTAAGAACAGATCATGGACTGAATCATTCAATAGAAGCTTTTGATCCAGAACGCCATGATAAGGAGGGGAACACTGAGTAATGTAAGAGTCAGAGATAACCTTAAGACTGGAGAGGCTGAGAGTGAGAAAGTACCTGATAAACAGACTGAGTCAGCTCCACTTAGACCCACAAATACATGGGCCTACATTTTCAAGGGAAATAGTTCACGTTTTCAACAGGACAGTATAAAGTCTATCTTGTCTCATAATCATCTTAAATTTGATCCAGGAAGGTACCTGAGCAGGTGAAACTGACACAATGCCAAAAAACATTCAAACCTGCAATTTTTTTTGTGTGAGCCTGTTCTCATGGCACAGGTCTAAGTTTCCAGATGGAAACCAATTCAGACTGTGTGCTGCTTCCAGTGCATTTATTCTTTGTGTCTTTTTCAATGCTGCCAGTCATGAGTGCCAAAGTGGATAGTTTTCAATTGGACTTCTGTATCTATCTGTTTATAAGCGATCATCAGGACTATTTGTTAGAAAATAGACTTATGGTTTTTGGTGGTAAATCCACAGTAGTCCCTTTCACATCCTGTGATTAGTCCACTTTCTTTGGTTTACGATTCTTCCACATGATAACTGCAGTGAAGGCCCCTGTGGAAAAGATAAGAATGACAAGAAGTCTTATTGAATTTCACATGCAGGGAATTAAGAAGGGTTGTTGGCAGAGTGGGGATGGTAATGATTAATCGTTAATCAGTTTATTGTAGTCAATAACTTAATCAGTCAATCAAATACATAAACTGAAGCAGAAGACGAGGGACAGGCATGTCAGAGAATGCACTATAGAGTTGCTGTGTCTCCTGTGAATTCCCACACAAAAAGTGACTTCAAAAAGCTTTTGCCTTCATAGTTATCATACGACAACACATTCTGAAGCCGAAACATGTTTGTAAACCTTAAGGTTCAAAAAGTACAGCTTTGTTGTCTTTCGTGCTTTAAAACAGCGTTTGGCGGGCTGAAGGTGAGTTTTAAATGCAGATAGCATACTGACCTATACAGAGGAGCAGTATTACTGCTGCAATGCCTGGAAGAATGACCGAGTACTCTCGTGGCAGGAAATACTTGTGCAGCACGTGATTGCTTTCCACAAAAGGCTGGAAAAAGACAGAAAAAATGTTACAAATAGCTTTAAAAACATCATACGACGTAATGCAGCATTTTGAAATAAATCACTGTTAGACAGAACAAGAAGACAGGTGAAAACAGTTTAAATCATCCATTTTAGAAAATGAAATATCGGTGCAGGGAGGAAAGCAGTTCATGGTAAGTGATTTGAAATTCTGTTTTAAAGGTCGCTATGTGCAAAGAGACAAACAGAAGTGATGGAAAATCTCGGTTGATTTGTGAACTGTGGAAGGGTTTTGGACGACACTGTTTAGGGCCTGAAACATATGTAAATCCAATCAAAATAGGGTTTAGGGACTAAACAGAACTTACCAGAATGATGACCCACACAGAGTAGTATGTAAACAGCAGGAGACTAAAGACAACAAGACTCATACCAACTGCTTGATCCACTCCTGTCGCCTGAAAATAAAGGAAAATAAATTGAACAGAAGGCCCCTAAAGGTTAACAGTGACAATGCTAGTAGCAACATATTCATTTTTGACTTATGTTCTAGTAATAGGATGCGGTCCCATTTAGTCAAATGATTACTGAGGAATTATGAAAGATCAGAGCAGCACAGTCTCAGACAGCCTGACTTTTAGTTTCCTTCAGGATCCTACATTTCTTATAATACTACTCAAAAGTCATTTATGTTTTCTATGATGTTCTTTCCTGTATAATTACCTCGTTATCTTTTAAACTCCCTTTCCTCAGTGGAAAATGCAAGTTTTCTGCTTTGACCAAATTTAAAATAACCCCGACCACATCATCAGGGTTCTTTCTTGAGACTTCAGCAGACAAGTGTTTCCACAGACTGGATAGAACACCTTGCGATTAACAGATTCACCTTTGTGTGTAACATAGGTGGATTGCAAATTTAATTAAAGATGGGCAGGTGAAATTCTTTTGATCTCAAATAACACATTCCAGAAGCAACACCAGGGTTTAGTAAAAACTACTAAAAGGTGCTGGATTGAAAAGCGTGGGTTCTTAAGATTCATCCCATTTCTGTATTATGAGCTTCCTCGTGTCCTGCGTCCTTGTCACTTGGAAATCAATCCTAGTATGACATCTTGAGGGATATCTCAGCTACTGCTCGCTCAGTTGTTACTGTAGGTATTTTAGGAATTGAGACATCCTTCAAGATGTTAAGATTGATTTCCACATCACAGGCAGGAGCACAGAGAATATGCCGAGACTCAAAATAGAGAAACGATACAAGTTTCCCAAATGCATTTCAAAAAGAGAGAAGGCTGCCAGAGGAGCTATAAACAAGGACGAACAGGTGAATCCTCGCTGTATCCTACACGATTCACCTGTGACATATAAAAAAGGCGACACACAGCTGGAATATATGAACCATGTCCAGAGCTGGACTGAGAAATGTGTGTCTATAACAAATATCACTCAACCAGAGTGTATTACGCTTTATTTGTAGCTTACTCTTTGTGTATCACGCTTCTGCTCATGTACACATTGTGTCATGAACTCAGTTCTGTTGTACTGACAGAAATCATAAAACACAGGCTTTAACAAAACAACGAACAGATGATGCAGCTGTGCCACATCTCACATTCAAATGACGCTGCTTTAAAGCGATGCTCGTCACCCTCCACTGCAGAGACTGGGAGGTTCCACTCACACAGGTGGTTTGACAGTCTGTTTATCCGCGCCAAACTCCATTCAAATATCTGCAAATTGACAACTGAGCTGCTCTATTTGCCAATATACGCATGGCACTAATTCCCAGATACGTTTGGTTTATGAAATAACTGCACTTACTTGTACATTCGGCGTATTTATTTATTGTTTTTATAAATAGGACTTTTGTTTCTAGGATAACCTAATAGGCTTTCGTGAATGAATGAGGAAATAAGAGTTTGGAAAATTAAGAGTGTTTGGTAGTTGTTGACAGCGTTTATACGCGCACAATTCAGCAGTAAAACGTCTGTAAACTAAAACGGAGACAAAAACAATAAGTCAATAATCCATTTAACGCCAGATATGAAGCTACAAGCTAACATGAGCGTCTTTAACGTGTTTCATTAGCTTGCTGCAGTGACTCCGCGACAGCCGCAGACCTTCCTCATAGAGAGAAACTGTCAGTTCACATACTGCTATTCTAAGAACTGCCTTTACTTCATCTGTTTAAATGTAATCATCTTAGCTTTCTTACCATTTCTAACCAGCAGTCAGGTAATGTTATTTGCTGACGTTTCCTGCTCTTCTTCTTTGTGTGGACAAATCCGG
>NW_007578168.1:0-8842 GCF_000690725.1 Stegastes partitus | reverse complement strand
CAGGGCTACACTTAGAGACAGACAACCAAGCACACTCACATTCACACCTACGGACAATTTAGAATGTTTTTGGATTTGTGGGAGGAAGCTGGAGAACCCAGAGAGAACCCACGCTGCACGGGGAGAACATGCAAACTCCACACAGAAAGATCTCAGGCATCCTCACCGGGACGCGAACGGTGACCTTCTTGCTGCAAGGCAACAGTGCTAACCACCGAGTCACCTTAGTCTGCAAATTATGACATATTTAATGAAGAACAATAAGTCAATAATACACAAAATATATTTTTTCAGTCAATCAGTGTGTCTGCATTGTTCGGGTGAGTGAGAGGTGTGTGCCAATGCAGGAAACCAAAAAGACAACAAAATGGCAATCTCTGTCAGCAGACCAGGGGCTTCATTTATTATCAGTGCAGACGCACAGATGTGTGCGTAGGGATTTTCTGGTTTGCTTCAACCTCGCTGACAAGTACCTTGATTTGAGTTTCAGAAAGGTTCACCCTTTTTGCCACAATGATGACGTCAGGTGAGGAAAAAATAAATCTTCACTTGCTTTATAAAGAGGCGTGTTGTTGCTGTATATGGTTATTTGGAGGCGTTTCTGAAGGCAAATGATCCCGAAAGTGCACGAGCACAGAGGTTAAGAATAGGTGGGATTTACCAACACTAATGACTTACTGATGTGCGTACGACCCACGTATGCACGTCTGATACAGATTTTTTTGTACTTACACACATTCTAAATTTCATTCCTACAAGAGAATTTAGAACTCTTTCTATGCACTGATGATAAATAAGGCCCCTGGGGAAGAGAGTGGGAAGCTCCTACAGATCTAATTTATAGCCTGAGTCCCTCCTACTCAGGTGTGCAGCATCACTGCAAATGCCTCAACTCCACCCATCAGCCTCCTGAAACAAAAGGGGAAAAAACAGGCAACAGCAGACAAAATAGGGCCAACCCTGGGGGTCGTCACACCTGACATTTAAACACATGGAGTGATAACAGTTAAAACATATTTGAAAACAACAACATTCCATTCACAAGTATACTAGAAGTAAAAATAATAAAAATGAGTACCAAAAATGCAGACAAAATTGTGTCAATCAAACATAACAAAGCTCATTTTAATAGTTTAAATACATATATTACAATTATACAAAGCTGATAATTATTGGTCCATTCTGCTAAATACAACTTGAATTAAATAAGTTATAAAATATAGTAGAAAATCGTTTCTGCAGTTTATTCCTTATACCAAACCCATCCTCTTAATGTAAATCAATACTGTACCACAACTACAAATGTAGTATAATCCCACTCCCAAAAATTCAGTTTAACTTTTAATCATCCAGAAATGTAATAAATCTTTCATCACATGCAACGAAAGCATTTGGTTGTATAAATGATGTTAATAATGTCACAGATTACACACGGTCAAGTACAAAGGAAAGAATAAGTATTTCTAGAACAAATCACAGTAGTCGACAGTTCCCTTTACCATATGTATTCCCTAATACCCACACCCTTCACTATGAATAATCACTGTTCAGTCGTATTTCACCACACAATATTAGCTTTTACATATAGTTCTGCACCAATCTGAAGACCAGCCTGCTGGTCTGAAAAAACAGGAAAATAGATTGTATAGTTACATGTATTGTATAAGCAACATTCTTTACGTGTATATGTTGTCTTTTCACCCCACATATTCCAGACAGGAGACTGACCCCTGCTCTCACAGACACTGCAGAGAACTACATTTATGACATGAAATAACAAATATGAACTGCTATTCAAGAGGCAGCACATTTGTTTAAAGACACAGAACTGGCAGTGTTTGGATGAAAACTTTGTATTGGCACTGCACCATACATAGAATCAACAGTTTTTAAATTGTAGTGTGGACGGCGACTGAAAACTCTGCTGAGGCTGGAATCCCAGCATTTGAAAAGATATCCCCAGTACCCTCCTGTATTTGCATCAATGCAGCACTTATGCACTATTTACCTGCTATTAACCAGAGTTTGATGGACCAGAGTAAAGATAAAAAGATAGAATCTATCAAATATACAGTACGTCCTTTCACATCAGTCAGATATGCATGGCCCGCATGCAAGTAGTGGCACATTCATACATACAGTATTAGCATTAACATACACAAACGACAAATGCATCCCGTGGGGCGAGGATCTATTGTACACTGTCAGTCGTGGCACAACAAGGGCTTTGTGCTGCTGCAGAAGCTGTGACACTGACCTCACTACAGCCAACAGGCCCACAGTGTCACTGCTAGCTCAATGCTAAGTGACAGAATTTGTACGATTTAACTACATCTTGAAAATGGGGATTTAAGCGATTGCAGCACAAAACAAAAACTGCCTAAAACTACAAAGTGCAGGAGTTCTGATTGAAGTTAGTCTTTCTGATAAATACTGTGAAGTCACAGTGAAGCCAGAAGTAGCAGCGAACAGGCCAATACAGGCTTAAATAAAAATCTTGAAACTATTTGGTCCTGCAGTGATCCATCTAGTGATCCAAAAAGGCACTAACTGTGGTTCCAATGTTCCAACAGTAAACTGAATCTTAAAATATTGCACCTTAAAACTGCACCTATATTTAAAAAAAAAAAAAATCAAAAATGAAAAATAGATCAAACAGTAACATGTAATGTTACCTTTGGTGACAAACCCACTGAGAATCATCAACAGCTCTGCAGTTCCCCTCATTCTTTTGGTTTTCTAGTTCAAAGACTCTGCAGGTATTAACCAAATTTCCAGCTAAAAATCAACAATAATCCCAAAGTTCACTACCTGTGCTGCACCAAATAGCAAAAGAAAGTTAGCAACTAGCAGTATCTTTTAAGCAGCTACAGAATCAGATAGACCCAACCTGAGGTTCTAAAGTATCAGTATAGGGCTCCCGTTCATCAGGAGGTCAGAAACACAACTCCAAATAAATGCTAATATTGCTCCGGATGTGTGAACAAGCATTTGCTCACTGATGCCAATGTTGTACTTACAGGTTGTTGCCCTGCTTAAGTCAATTAATGCAGCTTGAATGAACTTTTCTGTGCAGTTTGTTGCAATGTGGCAATGGTTTTAGGATCTCCGGCCTTTAAAATACCTGCATTCTGGGTTCAACTTATTTGTATGTTAAAAAATATATATATAATTGTGAAAGCACCACCACAAAACCTCACATTGTCGATGGGTTTACAAGAGCATTCAAACCTCAAGCGTGGATAAAATAATTACATATTAAGTGCAGAGGATAAATGGTTGCATATGGCCAGCCATATGAACGCAGGCTTTGTGGTGTCATGTGACATAACATGTTGCCCTACATCAAGAGCTCAGACACTGAAATGAAATGAAGAAAAGAATAAAGGAATAAAAAATAATTTAAAAAAACAAACAGAGGATGCCATGTTTCGGTGTTTTTTTGTTGTTGTTGTTGTTGTTTTTACAACAATGCCATCTTATTTCCTTTTAGTGGTTTCTAACAATCCTCAGAGAGTTCACATGTGCAAAACAGTATAATACGTACACCTACAGTGATCAAACAGCTTTACAATAAAGCAAAAGGATAAAAGCTATTGCTTCAGCTCCAGGCTGATTTGGACTTAGTCTGCCTAGAGTGTCTGTTGGAGGCTTTGATGACACTTAGGCTGCATTCGTGGGTCTTCAGCAACTCAAAAGTCAAAATAATCATCTGATAAAGTCATATTTGTGGTCACCAGTCAGTGTAGCAATCACAATCCTAATCTCCTGTGAGCAGCCTGAACATGCAGTTCATCACTCCCTACAGGTTAATACATGTGTTTATGTACTGCTTTCCATTCATCCAATGGTGTGTTAAAGTGAACACTGACTTTACCACTACTATGTATTGTTGTGTTTTGTTACAAACAAAAAGTTTTTTGAGTTAAAAAAAGCCCCTCCTGAATGCACTGCTGTTTCAGTGTTGCACTACAATTTCCACGATGCAGTGGTTTCAGAGTGTTATTCAAGTAATCTGTGCACAGAGCACTGGTCAAAGTTTCACTGCTTTAGACTGCTTCTTTGTTCAGTAATGTACACAGCAAATCTTTGTACTGTGAATAGGTTTACTGAATGACTCGCATCAGCAGCATGAACGCCTGGAGTTTGGTTTTAATGTTTGTGCATTGAGCATGAGTTTGCATTTGGGCTGTCTCTTTGAAAGTGTAGCTGCAGCTAATAGAATAGATTAAAAAAACAAAACTGCCACAGCTTTATCAAACTTGCTCACTGATGCTGCTAAAAAGGATCAGGGACTGGTCTGAGACACATCCAATGTAAAGAAAAATATTACTGGATTACTGCAAATTCTCAAGTAGACTCAAACACCTAAATTACAGCTGGTATCAGTACCATGCAGATATTATCAACATAATGGTCATTAGTATAACAGAGTCATGTTTTGCTCATAGTTCCTCTTTTTTAGCAGAAATACTTTCAAAGTGTCAGCAGAGAAACAACTACTTTGTGTGCACAAATTAGTAACTGATGCTCTCAACCTGGCAAGTCATGCTCTTGGATGAGTAAAACTAGATTTCACTTTTCAGCACAGGTTTTACCCACATCAACGATTATTGTTTATCGGGTAAAATCTGTCTAAATCCAAGTGGCTCATTTCGATCATTTACATTTCCCATGACCTCCTAACTTTTAGTGAATACAATATCAGCACAGACACGATAAAGACTCCACATCTATCCGACATGGGAGCCAAAAGATGTATTTTGGTTGTTGCTGTCTTTGTGGTCATTTTGCATGTCTTTGTAGTTGTTGTGCATCTTTGTAGTCCTTTTGCACCATTTTGAGGTCATTTTGTGGATCTCTGTGTAATCATTTTCTGTCTCCTTATAGTTGTTTGACTGACTTCCCAACAAGAAAGAACAGTCACTTCAAACTGAAGCTCCGGCCCAGGGGCCCAGGGGCCCAGTGTGCACCCAGTCGGCTAGCTCTGTAATCCATCTATGACTGCACCGAACAGATTAGCTGCCAAAGCATGTGAAGAACACAGGCAAATGAAATGAATGAGATAACCTGACAACACTGACACAAATGAAGGAATTCAATTTCGCACCAGAACATGGTTGCTGGTATGATGCTAACACCCTGGGTACTACCCCCTAACTGACCCACGTAGGCACAACGTCCCATAACATCAGTTTCTGCTGTTACACTGACTTTATATCAATTGCTAATTTGTGCACATAAAGTTTAGGAGCATGAATGAGTCATTCCTGTGCATGAGAACAGCTGTTCACTCCTGGTGCCTGCCAGGCTCTATAGTTGCACTGGTGAATTAATTCTGATTCTTCTTTGCTGTACACAACAAAAGCTTCCCAAGAAAGGGAAAGAACTATTCTATCTAAACTGCTGGAAGTGTTTTAGTTTAAACCAGATCACGCTGAATCTAACCAATACACAACAGGAACTCTGTAAATTAATATGACCAACAGAAGCAGATTGGATTATTTTCAAATGTGTGTATAACACCAGTAAAACTAAAAATAAAGGCTGGTTATCTCCTTGTCTGAGGTTAAAAACAACCCTGCCTGCTAGTCCATAAAATAATGTAATCATGAGTTAAACATCACCCACCACCTGATTAAATATAGTAGAGAGGCTCAATATCTATATGACAGTAGTCGTATATGAAGCTGTGTGCACTGAAGACATGCACATGCTTGCACATACACAGACAATCACATGTCACAGAAACATTAAGCATTTGATGAGGCTGAAGGTGTGTTGACGGCTCTCTCAGTGAGTCTCAATGACCACTGGCTCAAAAATACCAGGTGTTCCTCTGGAAAAAACAGAAACACACGATCAATTAAATGGGGAAACCGTGGTGGTAAAAAGACACATGAAGCTACATATCCAGAGTGTACCTGTTGGCGAGCTGCGTCCCACTGAGGGCCGTGGTCCCATCTTTGCTGACAAACAGTCTTAAGTTGCTGTCTGAAGGTAGATGAAACAAAGGTTACCACTGTGATACTCAAGTGTGCTAAAACCAAAACCAAATAAATAACACTCCATCCAACCTTCGTTGTTGCTGCTGTCAGAGAAGTTCTGACTCTGCACGATCTTCTCCACAATGTCACCTGCATCAATGCGAGTGTCGTCCACACAGCTGGGCTGCCTCTCCACAGTGTCCTTCTTCCTCCTGTTGATGGCCAACACAAACACAAGAGAATTAAGATTCCTGTCTGAAACACAACAACGGTCAGACACAAAGTTTTACTTCATAATGTTTTAACCGTATCCCATCTTATAGTAGCTGGATTATTTCTAAGTTGAACAGTAGGTATTTGTTCTTAATGAAAATCAAAAATGAACAAATTTACTATATTAAAAAGCCATACACCACAAACTCAATGCAACAAAAGTCAGTACACCTTTCATTACTGACATTCAAATCTTATATTTTTTCAATACTTCATGTGTCCACTTGTATTTTTGACGACAGACTCGACCTTCTTCAGCATGGAGGATACTAGTGTTGCACAAATGTCTTCACAGGTATTTATTTCAGCAGGTCTTTACAATTTTCTTCTTTAGAAAATCTTGTGTGATTTTTGTCAGAGTATGTTGGATCATTATCATGCTCCTCTCTGCCCAGGTTTCTACAGATCTTGATCTTGTCAGTCAGTATTTTGGTGTATCCACAGACATTCATGGTGCCCTCTGTGAATATCATCTCTCCAACACCTTCTGCACTCTTTCAGCCCCATATCATCACACGCCTACCTCCGTGCTTCACTGTCAGGACCAAGCATTCCTTGTGGTAGTCCTGCTCAGGTTCATAATGTATCAAGTCTGAAGCAATTGCATGTTTACTTTCCAGAACTAGATTACGGAAGTCTATCTGTGGCATCATTATTGGAGGACAACTGCTGTGGCTCTAAATTAGTGGCACTATGACTTGTTCTGTGTCTCCTGATTACTGCTGTAACTTTGAAACAGATTTTTAGTTGATTATTGATCTTCCACTATCTTTTTCCAGCGTTGTGAAGTCTCACAGTCACATTCTTTAGTTCCTCTTACAACTCTTTTCTATGTGGAGACATGATGCTGACATGCAGATAAATACGGCCCATTTAAATCCATGTTGATGCAAATAGGCAGATTGCTAGTACTCAGTTTTGTTACAATTATCACAGATGTCTTAACTTCTATGTCAGGAATCACAGGCATGCTTTTGTTGAGTTTCTAATTTGGGGGCCTCTTTTTTAAATATAGTCTTTCTAAAGCATTTGTTTTGATTGTTCACAAGAGGAAATAATATACTTGTCAAATTGGAAATAATAAAATTTTTGGGAGGTGATACAATTTTGAATATTTGACTTTTAAGTGATATTGCACAGGGATGTTCTGCTGTATACTGTGTGAGTATATGTGAATGAACACAAACTTTGTACAATTTGAAGTCTTCGCTGTGAGTATATTGTAGCCCACACCCTGACTAACATCTATGTATGAAGTTGTTGTCGACATTCACATAACCAGCAGAACACATCACACACGCCTTCTTTCAGACTGGAATAAATTCCTGAAGAATTCCAGGCATGTATATTTTCACATGCCTCGAATTCAACCGCAGTCTTTGATCAGCACCACGAGTCCTGGCATGCCTCAGTGACATCAGTGACTCAAGAGGACATGCAGCAACAGGTGTGTTTAGTCAAAAGTGCAGATGTGTGTGTGCGTCTACCTGGAGGACCTGTTGGACATGAGGGCTGCTGCAGAGGGTGGAGGTGGTCTCTCTGGTTTGGTGGGAGTTGCTGGTTGATGTGGTGCAGTGGAGGTGGAGGGAGGTGGCAGTGAAGGGTGGGCTAACCCACAGGAGGCGCTGCTGCTGGAGGAGGCGTTCCTATGGTGACTGAGGTCAGTCAGGCTGGAGCAGCGAGAGTGACTTGTGCTGTATCCTGGAGGACAGGAGAGGAGAGGAGAGGAGAGGAGAGGAGAGGAGAGGAGAAAAGGAAGGACAGAGAAAAAAGGAGAGAAGAAAAGGAAAAAACTAGGTTAGCAAAGGAAAGCAGATGAACAGATTTGCATATTTTAGAACGTGATGATGTGTGATGGAGGAATCTTTTTACTTAAGTGTAGTTATGGAAATGTATTTGTGTTTGCTTGCTATTTTTTTGGACCACATCCTGAAGAGTTCACCAAATGAAAGTTAACAAATGGGGCTTAACTTCGTGCAGAAAGTCCAAACTAGCGAGTTGCTTAACTGGGTTGCACCAAACCTAAGACAAAGTTTTCAGGCACAATGTGACAACAGCACCACTGTGCTCTGAAACCCATGATCTCAAATGGCTTCAGTCATGTCATGATGATTAGTCATTGGTTAGAGCGCTGCATGGACAACTTGCACATGTGCAGCAGTCAACATTCAACATAGCTGTGACGAATACCTACACAGGCTGATGTGTGTCTGAATTCCCTGAATGCGTTTGTAGCAAGACATCATAATCAAAACCCTATTTTGGTGAGAAGATTTCCATCAAAGTGGGCATGTCACAAAGTAAGACATTTTATTTTGACATTGCTAAGCTTTCTTTGTATAAGATGGCGCGACAAATTCTAAAACCCCATTTGGAGACATTGGGTATTACGACAGTAAATATAAAGTTCTTTGTTAGCAAGGTTTTCACTCCCTTAATGCAGCATTTGACGCTTTATATAACTCTTCTTCTGCAGCACGTGTACTGATAGCATGCTGCCTTCTTCAGTTATGAGAAGCATGTTGTTATAATAGAGAGCTATGAAGAGTTTAAAAATGTATTACAGTGAAAAACAACAAGGT
>NW_007578167.1:419756-447415 GCF_000690725.1 Stegastes partitus | reverse complement strand
TTTTTTTTTAGCAGCAATGTTTAGCTATTGTACAAAAGTGGTAAAAGTGACTTTGTTTTCCAATAGCCATGATGTTATTATTGTCTGATAACTGCATGGCTCCAATGCAGACTGTTCTACAACAGTCCTAAACCAGTGGACATGGCAGGCAGCCTTGACTGTGGCTTCTTTATCTTTAGGGAACAGTGAAGTTTAACAAAGACACAGAATGACACCTTAAATCTCATTTTAGCACACTACTTTTTACATGTATGTTATACATTCATACACATCCATGCAAATATGTAAAGGTCATGACAAATGTGGATCCTAACAACAACAAGAAAGGCTGTTGGTTTTTAGAGGTCATGGATTATGTTTTATGTATACATGGACTGTCATGATCATATTTACAGTGTTGTTGTTTGTGCGTTGGGGTCTGCAGGTATTTAACTCAGCAGTTTACCACATGCTGTGTGAGGCTCTGGGCAGGAAGCTGACAGCAGACGAGCGATTGGCTGTACAGGCCCTCACCGCTGACCCCTCAGTCGCTGCCCATGACCCTAAAGAATACTCCCCTGCATGTAGGTGCCAATTTTTATATACAACATTTTTAAGTAAATACCTAAAACTTGGAATTTTATCAGTCAAGCTTTACATCGACTGTGCTGCATATTTATTCCACTTTAACAGTAAATAAAACTGCTAAAATATGTGGATTTAAGCGCCGCATGACACCTTCTAAACCAAAAGCCTGTTGACATCAAAGTAAAGCTGTACGGCTGTAAACTGAATTAATTCCAATACTTATCTCTGTTTTTTTTTAAACAGTGTGTTTCACTGAATCATATTTAATAGTTTTCATATTTTAATTTTCACCCACAACTTGCTTTTCTTTTTTTTTTTTTCTCCCTGCTGTCACTCTGCTGTTAAGTAGATGCAGATTTAAAGCCCCCAGAAATCTGGAGAGACAGGCAGCCAACAGACAAGGAGCTCAAGGCAGTCCCCGTTCTGCAGGCTGGATTCAAAGGGCAGTTGGAGCAAGAGGTCCTTAATGCCTCAAAACCTGGTAAACATGCACACACACACACAGAGAATGTATTCATTTTGGTAGTTTTGATCAGTTTTTGGAAACACTGTATGTTATTAGACAGGGCTTTTCATTACTTTCTGTTTTAGAGCTCTGTGAAAGAAGGACTGACACATCTGTAACAACTGCAGAAGGCCAGAAAGGCTATAATCGAGTGAAAAACAAACACAAAACAAGAAGTGAAAAAAACACAGCCATTGTTTCATTTGTAGATTACTATTTAGAGTCCGAAAAACACCCAACACACAAGCAAACTGTCTTCTGCTTCTTGCATTCATTGTTTGATTTAGCCTGATGGCATATAGTGAGCCTCTGAGCAGAGGCACAAATATGTATTGATGAGACTGCCACTCTTACTAACACACCCTGACAGATGAAGGGTAGCTATAGAGGGGATACACATACACACACACACACACACACACGTGCTCACAACATTTCTGCATCAACAACAAAACCGTTCATTAGTGACAGCAAGAGAAAGATGAGGTAGAGAAGACGGGGAAACAGAGGAACACATCTACGAAAGACTGACACTAAACAGAAAGCAGAGCGGCTCTTTTTCTCTCTCAATATATTCAGCAATGTTTCTGTTCTGCTGTTTAGTTGCCAGTTTTTACATTTGTGGAGGTTGCCAGCCATTTAGAAATTTTTCTCAGCATTAGTTGAAGCATTTTTAATCTGGTTTTAGATGTGATGTAACGACAATTATTGTAAAGTGAAGCTTTCCCAGAGTTGATTGCTGAGCAAACACTGGAGGTGACATATTATCCTGACATTCTCTGTTTATTGCCAGGGCCAGAAACTAACTGCCGTCTCTTGGCACAACACGCTGTCATTCTCTGAAAAACTTGCAAATTTGGGCTCATGTTAATACAGAAAAATAAAAAAAGCACTGGACTCTAGCATCAGTGAGATTTTGCCTAATTTCTTATGGCTTGAAATTGTGGCTTAAGCATCCCAAACGTCCAAAATACTCACATCATTATGAAACCCATCCGCCAGCAGTGCTAAGAAGTATCGCTGGTGGTTACGCGGACATTACCGTGAGCACACAAACACACGCAGACAGGCTCAGCAGCTCGACTTCTATGAAATTGGCCTGTCACGGTTAAATTCGCTCAAATTTTATTCACTGACTAGTCAAAGCACAAAGTGTTGCTTTCAAAGTGACACTTAGAATAATGACAAAAGTCAAATGTGAGGAACAACAGCAGTCTAATACCTCTTTAAGAAGAAAGCTGAGAACTGGAATACTGGCATTTTAGATGATCAAAATCACCAGCATGCATGTTTTTGACACGAGCTACAACTCAGTGCTTACCCCCATCTCTCTCTTTTTCTTGTTGCTCTTTTACAATTTGTTTTCCTTCCACTCTTACCTGTTTGCCTCTTTGTGTATCTGTATGTGTTCTCCCCCTGGTTATAAAGATGATAGGTCTTCATCGCTCAATAGCCAGCCTTGGCACATTATAATGTTCAATTTGGAAAGGTGGCCATTTGAGAAGAGAGCTGAGGGATGTGAGGTGGGAGAATCTTAGGACACCTTTGCCACATGCCAGATGTGAAAGAAAATTCAATCATTCAGCTGTCTCTTCAGAGCATTTCTCTCACTTATGTGCACAGGCGCACACACACACACACACACACTCATGAACACAGAGAAATTGTGTTCTGTCAGAGTGGTTACCTGTCTGCCAGCATGAGTGTGAAAGTTAATGTCAAGGTGGGAATAATCTCCTCCTATCACCTCTCACTGAACGAGGCAAATATGCATTCTGCAACTCCTACCCCGAACTAGGTCAGCTACAATCATTTTTTTATGTGCTTGACAGCAACATGGATTGTCTTTCATCTTTAATGGTCGCTACTTTTCTTTCTGTGCGCTCGTGTCATTCAGGAACGAAGGAGAATCTCACTGCGTCTAAGATCCTTTTGGAAATGTGGCCGAAGATTGAATCCGACGCCGACAGACACGCTGCCTTCTTGCTACGGTAAAAAAACACACAATACAATAAGTTAAAAAAAAGATGTCTTCACTATGCATCTTAATGCAATTATGTGAGAGGATATGAGCGCTCCTACTACCGCTCTGTGCCCGTGCCATGTACATGGTATGGCATGCACTTAGACTCTCTGTTGCACTGCATGCCCAGAATCTGCTCCCTCTCCTGGTTGCGGCAGCCTGTGGGGGCCATGCAGGGAGCATTTTCCACATTGTGTTCCATCTTTTCCCAGTGGTACCATCTGCTGTTTATACTCTCCTCGTTCCAATCGGCTAGCAGCGTCTGCTGAATGACCTGCTGCCTGGGGAAAGTATGTGTGTGCATGAGCATTGAAAGCTCGGTCAATGCGTGGAGGGGGGGGTTGCTTGGGTGTTGTGAACCTTTGAGCATGTGTTTTTCTTAACTGACAGAAATATCCACTTCAGTCAAAGATCACGCTGAGAGGCAAAGTGCATCTCCTCTCCTCCAGTGAAGTCTTTTTTATTTATTTTCCTGTTTTTTTTAGTGTTTTTTTTTTCTCTTTCTACTGGATTTCTTTTATAATCCGCTACATAGAGAAGAAGTTTGTGCAAAGTGAGAATAGATTTTGTCGTGGTCTTTTCATGACATATATGGTTTTATTTGAAATTTCTAAATGTGTTCTCCCCCTGTTGTGTTGTCTTTACAGGTATATCATTGAAAATTCTGAGGGGAAAGCAGAGCTCTACCCCTGTCAACAGGATGAATCGGCCAGAATCACCTTTGCTGATTATTCCGTCTCTGTTCAAGACACCAGCAACTCCTGGCTCTTGATCTTTAGGTCGGACAACACCAGAACACAAACGTTATGCCAAATGAAATGACATCACCTTTACGTCACATATTCAGCTCTAATTTGTAAAGAGGATGTGGTGTAAATGCTTTAAATACTTGACAATTTAGTCAGACCTTGAAATTGGATTCTCTGTTGTCTGCTTTTTTGTTGTTGTTGCTTATACAGAGAGGTGTTCCTGGTTCCTGAGGAGATGCTGCTGGTACCACAGGTCCACTCCACAATCCCTAACTGTTGGCTGCACGTCATAAATAATGACACAGGAGAGGAGGTGGATACGATCGGCAGAGAAGTAGTACCCCATGTCTATCAACCAAATAAGGTCTGTGAATGCAAAAGAAATTTAAAAATAAATAAACTCTTACACTTTAACACTTCAGAAACTTTAGCCCGACTTAACTGGATGCAAACTTACGGTCCGTGCATCAGGACCAGATGTTGCTGCATAGCGTATTACTAATTCTAAATACTAACACTCATGATTAAATTTTCCCCGTATCTCTTGTCCCAGCTCGGTTTTACCTTTGTAGCAGAGAGCATCACACCTGAACTCACCCCTGCTGGCGCCACATGGAGGATGCGCCTGATTGGTTTAAAGGAACCCCTTCCAAAACTGTCCCATGAGACTCGACCCAATACATTCTCAGTGAAGAAAGTCCAGGATTATTACGTTCCCAATGACAAAAATCTCATTTGTCGGTAAGAGAACCATAAGGTGTATGTTTAATTGAAAGGTTCAGAAGAGGAACAGCATTGGTCAAATTAAATGTATTGTTATAGTTTCAAAGACAGGATTTACTTAAGGATGCTCTGAAAAAAGTAATAGTTCCACCATTATCTGAACCTTTTTGACAGCTACCGTGTGCAGGTGACGTCGGACACCCTCGGGACGATTCAGTTTCAAACTTCCAAGCCTGACGTGTTTATACGCCTGTCTGTTCTGGACCAGGAGAAGGAAGTGGAATGCAGAACAGGACAGGGCCATGTGACAATTCCTGTGTTCTATTTCCTGGCCAACACAGGTGAGCAAACATTAGGTGCAGTCAGTGAAGTAATTGTTGAATGAAGTCCTTCTGGATCACAGCAAAAAGATGTGTGCTTCATATTTGTCTGTCAGAAAGTTACATGTACAAGGTCTGCTTCCCGATAAATGTTTACCCAGTTTTCATTTTGAAATCTTTATTCTATCTTGAAAAGTTTACAGTTCGATATTAGAATTTGCCTGCGGTAGAGTCTATTAGGGGACAAGACAGACCAGCTTACAATGAGCATGACAATGAATTGGGGCTTTACCATTTGCAGTAACCCTCAGTGCTCCATGGCAGACATTATCCAGGGCGTGTAAGTGTTGCGAGAAGGCATGCATGTATAATAAATAAGAGCCTCCTCTAAACCTTTACACATACATATGGAGGAATGTTGGGTTTTATATGAGGTGTGTCCTTTTTACCTTCATGTGAAGTGGCAAATGTTGTATAGTGGGGGCTTTGATACTCCATATGTATTGATTTATGATTTATTAAGTGTCAAGATTTATTTCTTGAATTCAATATAATATTTTTTTGGAGTAGGGGTGCTTTTTTTAATCTACTATATGTGTGATTTGAAGTATATCCCATGTTCTACTGTTTTTCTTTTTGCATTTTTCCATGTAAATTATTCAACTATTAATGGTTTTTGCATGTTTAAGCACACCAGAAACCACTGAGCTCATCACACTGCTGGGGTGTGTTGTAAGGAGACGTGTAGCTAGCATGGCAAGGTGTGTGAATCAGGACAAAGCATTACGATGGCAAAAAAATTTGCAGTCTCCAAAAGGAGAAACTAAAGAAAGGAAAACTTTTTAAAAATTACTTCACCACAATAGTGATCCCTCCCGGCATAACATGGAAGACAGTGGGCCTGCCCTCCCAGTTCAAACTGGCCAATGAGGTCAGAGCTTTAAACGGATGTTGCCAACATCATTTTCTAAAGATTCTTCCAACCGCACGTCTCAATGTGTTGTTCCACAATCAGACATCCAGAAAAAACGAACCACGACTGCCTCCTTATGTATTTACCTTAATTACTTCATCATACATCATTTGTCCAATCAAATCTGAGACCCCACCTACTCGTCCTAACTCATGAGCGAGCTGCCTTTGGGGCGTGCCGCTCCTTGAAGCTCAAGAAGACTGCCACAAGGGACCAACTCTGGCAGGTGATGGTGTTGTTTTAATGGGCTGCTTCTTTTAAATTAACCAAATAAACTTGACTTTAAGGAGAGGCACAGTTCTGCCTGTAGCAACTGGAAGTGTATAAAAAACAGAGAAACATAATGGTGTGAATTACGACAACCTTTCTGCAGTGCTTGCTAACGGGGTGCACAGTGGGTGAATATCGATGTGGTTTTCTTTGTTAAAGAAAATGATCTTGTGAAAATCCAACTGAGATAAAAAATGTTGTCAGTCAAAAACAAACAAATGTGTCTTCAGGCAACAAGCTAGGCCCCTGCATTTTTCCCTTTCCATAACTGTGATTCAGTTCACAACATTGCAAGCAGGTTTTATTTTTCGCTATGCCTGGACTTGCTCAAGGCAGCAGGATGAGCCTCCTTTCTTTAATCATTTTCTGTCCCTTTTTTTCTGACACTGTCTCATGTTTGGGTTTTTTTTTTTTTGTTGTTGTTTTTTTAGGGACAATGTTCAGCTCCCTATTCCCAAAGAGATGAATAGTGGCAGCATTACTGTGAGCTAATGTGTAGTCTGTAAAAACACATTAATCTTGTTTATTCAGTATTATCTCCTGATCAGCCCTCCAGCCTGGAATTGGGCCAAGTGAAAATTCTGCCACTGTGGCATTTGCCAAACCTGAATTAAACTACACATTGTCTGAAAGCACAAAGCCTCGCGATTCAAACGATGTGAACCCTTTCAAGATACTAATATCACAGCAACACAAGCAGCAGCAGCAGCAGCAGTGCTTCCTTACTTTTTAATAAGGGGGTGTGCACACTAAGACGGTATTAGCTTTGTGTCACCGAGGGGCAAATACGACTTCTAAGAGTCAGACAAACAAAATTGCACTAAGATTTGTATTTTGTTTGAATGCGCTGAAACCTTTGAGCCATCCTGGAGTCCATTAGGAGTTGACCTGAGGATGTATGCTATTCAGACTCTAAGATGTTAAAATGAATCAAAGAAGGGCAGTTTGCACACCCTGCCCGTAAGACGTCGACTTTGCTAAATATCTCTTTTTCTGTTTCAGACCCCGGTTGCACAGATGAAAAGAACCAGAAGGGATCCCCCACCCAGGACGCTCCGCAGCACAGGAATGGGGCTCACAGCACAGTCGGGAAATCAGACTCTTCATCTGACCAGCTTCAGCCTCCCACAGAGACTATGGTATCACCGACAACTGTCTGCGTGGTATCTGCTATTGCTCCAACACTTAAGTGATCTCACTTGCATGTGCATCTCACTTTCCTTCTCTGTCTTTCTCACCCACTTGCTTGCTGCCTGTTCATATCAATTTTTCCTGCCAGATAACGCCTTGCTTGTAAGCGCACACACACACACACACACACACACACACACACACACACACACACACACACACACACAAATTTGCACTCACCCACACAGACACATTCTCACAGACCAAATTTTGACAAAAAGAGCAGCAGAAACTGGAGGGGTGGTTTTGTTGTTGCCGTCTGATTTTTATCTGCGCTTGTCAGGGAGCAGTGATTTGCGCATGATTTATGACTCACTGTATTGTCTGAATACCCCCTATCTAACAGACCTGTTGTCATAGTTCGACGGTTGCCAAAGCATATGGTATGCTCTATAAGTGTGTACCATCACACACTGGCATCCGCATGCACGTGGAGCACAAGTGCATACAGCTAGAAAAAAAACAAATCAACATTTGTTGATTTGTTTTGCTGTGGACGCCGTCGGTAGTACCAGCGAATGCATCTGGAGAACAACCAAACATTTAAATATTCCCTCAGCAATGGCTCCGTTTCACAGCAGTGAGTTAATAAACCTTTGAACCACAAGCAGATATCTTTGCAACAGACCGAATAAGATGTTTTTGTTTGAATCCTGCATGTGCTTCAGACATTTTTGACACCAAATCTCTTTGCTTAACAAACTAACGGTGGTTTTATTGAGACAGATTATATCAGATACCATTGATCAGCAGCCGGCCAGAACGAACAGCCATAAATCAGGAGCTAGAATTGATGAAGACGTAGAGAGAAGATTCAATGATTAAGGTGCCATGTAGTGTCACAGGGACACAACATCACACATATTGATGCTCAGTAATTGTGGATTAATGGTGAAGACAGTTTAAGTGTAATCAGAGTTAAACACGTGTAAGCCCATGAAAAACCAAATGCTGCCACTGTGGCTGTGGTGTTGCAGGTTTACATAAAAACACAATCACCTTCTCCAAAATGTTTTTTTTTTTTGAGTTCTAATACAGACTTAAAGGTTAACATCAGACAAAATACAACTATATCTAGCAAAATGTCCATTTACGTAGCGTTCTGCATGGCCGGCTCCGTTAGCTTGAGTCTCACCTTGGAATTTAGTCTAAATTCTGTCTTTGCTGCTCAGTGTGATGGATGTGGGAGTTATCACCCGTGATACAGTCTTGGCTAACAAGCCCTCTGCCTCCTCTCTCCCTTTGTGCAAAGCATGTGGTTCTGTCAAAGGGTCCAGAGAAAAGCAAAAACAAAACGTGTTGTTGTTCTTTAAGGTCTTTGTCTTTTTTTGTAATGTGTATATCTGTCATGTTTGGTTTATACTGCAATGTGGGTGTTTCATGCTAACTTTGCTTGTCTGTGTTTCACAGGGTCATAAGCACATGGTACAGGCAGAGGTGCTTCATAAGAGCTGGGATTTGGATGAATCTCAGTTGGCTTTTGTTCATATGCTCAAAGAGTTGGAGAAGAATGAGATGAGAGGTACATACTGAAAAAGATCACAAGTGCCACATCAGTCAGCCTTTTTGAAATGCTCAATCGATAGCCGGGAGGGTAAAAAGTCACACACACATATATATATATATTGTGCTTTCCTTGGATACACACATGTGTAAAGTTAATATCGTCACATGAATCTTGATCTGAATATGAAATCCACAATATGCATGATTAATTTCAGTATCCCCAAATATGCTTGTAATGGGCCATGAAGCAGTTCCCATTTCATGACGACAGTCATAAGTTAGTCAGCATCTGAGCCCTGGGTTCTGAATGGATTTGCTAATATGCCCTTCATGTTTGTTTGTGTGCAGCTTCTTTTTGTGTTCAGCATGAAATGCTGCTGATAGTCAGTAGGCAGTGTCAGGGGCCAAGGCAGACGCAGTTTATGCTTTGCTTCCGCTAGCCAGGGGCCTGTAATCACAAGCCTAATGAAAGCCAAATGAATACAGCTGCTTTCGCAGATCAGTGTGATTTCTTGTGCCCACTGGTTGTTGACTGAGGCAGTAATCCTGTCCTCTGCCACCAGCTCTGCTTTTCCTCCTTTAATCACACTGCACAATTTGAATCAATTGAAAAATCAGGGCTTTGAAATTTGCAGAAGCTTCTCAAAAATTTGAAGGGGATGAATAAAGCGCAGCATGAGTGGATGCTGATGTGAAAGGGAGGCTGCATGGGGACAGTTTGCATGACTGCATGAAGAGAAAAGCCAGTTATTGAATTCTCGTTCTCTTTTCTCTGCTGTCCCTGACAGTGATCCTTGTATTTATCCATTCAGTTTGCGTGGCATGAAATCTACAGATGATCTGTGTGTATGTGTCGTGTGCAAGAAGAACACTAATGATTTGTTGCTGCCCTAGATATGCTGCATGTTTACTTACATCTGGTTTCACTTTACAGAGTTATAACATTACGGTAGCGTATGCTCATGTTTGTCCGCGTATGTATAGTGTCCACACAAACCTCCTGTGTTTTCCCAATAAGCTTTTGAAAATGGGTCAATAGGATGTCAAATGAAGTTGGCTCTTGCCCCCTGGTGCCCTGGGAAATATCTCAGCAGGAAAGTGAATTAATTTCACCCAGTTTAACTCTGTCTCAGTGGTGAGGCTGTGCCCTTGATCATGCTCCCTACATGCTACATGGATACACACGCACTACATGCCACGGCAAGCTTTGAAACCTCTTTAACAAGCTGTTTAACAAGCTGTAGTCAAAAATACTGTGCTGCACATGTTTAATGCATGCACATTTCCACATCTCTGCTTTGAATCCCAATATATACCGTCAAAGCGGTCAGTTGTCAGCAGTTGAGGTTTGCGTTTTCATTTCCTTGCCAACCTCTGAGACGTTTTCATACTGGGCTGCAGATACAGAAGGATATAGGGTTTCCCTGAAAGAAGCTTTTGTTTTTTATTAAACTTTCTATTTAAGTTAGTTCATCTTAATCGGTTTTCAATACGTGTCTCATGCTTGAAACTACAACAACATAGACTGATGTTTAAATCCAGTTTGAACCCTGAATGTCTATATGACTGAAGATAAGAGAAACTCGATGAGCATGCACCAAAAGCTCTTCGGGCAGAATGGCAGGGTGTCTGCTAAATGATGGATTATTACGCCTCTGTATCGGAGAAGTGAGACTCAGAGTTAATGCTTCGTCTAAGCTGGGGATTGTGTTGGTTTCAGCTTTGAAGTGCAACAGTGCCATCTAGCACACATGCGACCACACAACACACTGGCGCTGTTTTCCACGCGGCCACTTCACATGAGCTTTACTGATGGTCAGTAAAATGTAAACAGCTTACATTCATAGTTTTAGCCTCTTTCATTGTAACCAAAAGGCATTTAGTTTACCTGTTAGGAAGAATAGAGTTTTTAGGGACAATAGTCGCTGCTTTTATGGAACACAGAATTCAATACTGTGTTATCAGTGTTTGGAAGTACACAACAGATTTTGTTGATGACAACAGAATAAGTGAATCTACTCGATCTCTTCTTCAAAATGCAGTACACAAGCCAGAGGATTCGAAGCCTTCATCCACCAGCGACACACCAAGCCGTGGGGGGCGCAAACATTCCAAGAAGCCAGCTGCCAACTCCAAATCTGGCTCCAGGAAGGAAATGGTAATATTTAACCACAGCACTGTGACAGATAACAACAAACACCACAATATTGTACACTGAAAACTAGGATCATTTATAATACTGTGTACTTATGATCCAGAACCTGAAAGATGAGATATAGAAGGATCCTTTTTTTTTTTTTTTAACCTTCTAACAGTGACCATGATGCTATACTAGAGCCAAACCTGTCATAATGAAAAATAAATAAGGAAAAAAAACTTAAATATGTCATTTTTTACATTTTCCTTTCATTTATCCATTTATTCATTGATATTTTTTTTACCCACTTTTTTAATTTCAACATTTATATTTATTCACACAGGCATTTATTTATTTATTCGTTACTCATTTTTTTTCCATATATATATTTACTCCCATAGGCATTTTTTAAAAAGTTTTTCCTCATTTAAAAAAAAACAAATCATATACATCTATTGTCCTATATATTTATTTCCACATTTATTTTTTTAATTTATTTTTTCCTCATTTTTCTTTATTAATTTCAAATATATATTTTTATTTCCATTTTTTTTCCCATGTTCATTTATTTTATTTCCGCATATATTAATTTTATTTCCACATTTATTTATTTATTTCTGCACTTATTTTTGCTTTTTAGAATAGAATAGAACAGAAATACTTTCTTAATCCCTTAGGGGGAAATTTTGTTGTTACAGTATAACGATAAGGTTACCACCACCATAAATACAGATAAATACTTGTCCTCATGTGCACACATTTATTTTCCCACTCTTCCACGTTTTTACTTTTCCTCACGGATTTTCCCTCAAACGTATGCTAATGAGGTACGCGTGTCCAACCTTGGCCTAAAGCATGATTGGTTAAAAAAAAAAAACATATATTCAATTATTTGTTTCCTCACTGATTCATTTATTTTTAATAATGAACGGTTTGGCCCTCCATACGATACAGCTAAGCTAACTGTGGTCTTTATTAGCTTTTTTTGCATTCGACTTTCTCATTTGATCGAGATGCAGTACAATATTTACCAAATAGAAGTTGGTGCACTGTTTGTCTTTTCTCAGTATTGTTAAGAGACGTTGCAGTGCTGTTGAGTACACACTGAACTCGTCTTCACAGCTTCCACATCACATGAACAGACAAGAGAGAAGGAAGACGTGCGTGTGTTCAGACTGAATAAGAGACACTTGTGTTGTCGTGCACTGTAATCTTGTGGCGTGTAATGCTCAGATTAATGGTCTTGGTTTAGTTGTCAGAACCACAGCAGCTTAATAAATTTCTCAGCCACATAATAAGTCTCATCTTGGCTACACAATGAACACAATGGAATTTGACATGCAGGTTTTGATAACACTGGTCCTTTTATTTTAAATTATTCTTTTATTTTCTTCCATTAGCAGCACAACTTTAGTGGAGGCCGAACAGGTAATGATCTCCCAGTAAACAAACCAATACGCCGTTTACCACAAAGATAAGACGTTTGAACAGGACGTGTAATCCATTGTTGGCTGTTTGTGTACCAGACTGAGTTGATAATTGAACGGGACATAAGATACTGTGACCTTCAGCTCAGATGTTTATGTGAGCATGTGTTTTTTCTTCATGTTTTTTTTTTCCCTCCTTGTCTGTACTTTCTGGTCTATTTGTGCAGAGCCTTGACCTAACCAAGCCAAACTGGACCCTGCATGTTGTCACTGACGAGAGCAAAGCAGAGGGCATCGAGGTGAAGAAAGACACGGAGAGAGCTGACCAGATTAAAGCCATTATAGAGTCCTGGGAAGTCGCTGAGCCAGGACGCCGTGTCAGGGTAACCCAGAAGTCCTTTTTAACTTAATGTCCACTGTATTCTCTATTTTAAATCTGATAAGTGTGATGTGAAACATACTCAAACATACACTACAGATGGAACGCTTTACTGTCTTTTTAGGCTCTACAGTCTCGTCTCAAGTATCTAAACCAAGTCCAACATAAAGAAAGCGATGCAGCTGCTACAGATGAACGCAAAGACGCTGGTATTGTGTTGTAGATGTACACACGTATACGTATTGATTTAGACCCTTTGTTTTCTTACTGGATGCATACAGTGTGGTATTCTCTGATTGTCTCTGTTGAGCTCCTGCATCCGGACCAGAACCTGATACCTCTCTCAGCTCATCCAATCAAAAGCTAAGCGACACCCCGAGCTCCCGTCCTCACATGGACTACAGTCACCTCATCAGGTAGTCCGCCGCTCTTTCTTCCTTTGTTACTCTTTTTTTCCCACATGTTTGACTGCTGATGCTGTTCTGGGGAAAGAAAAGATGAAAGTTGGCGTGACGATGAGGCCGCAGTTAATTGCTTCAAATGTTCCTTTGCGTTAAACACTGCTTACACCTGTTCCAGTGGAAAAAAATCCTTTTTTGATTAGATGGCGTTGGTGAAAAATATGACAATCAGCGGAGAGCAAAACATTATTTTATTGTATTTTTGTTTCTTTTTTTCTCCTCTATTAGAGTCCTTTGGGTAATCTGCAACACGCAGTCGAGTCTCCTTGTGTAGTTGTTGTATCACTCTGATGTTCCAGCTTTGTAGGCCTGAGTTAAGCTTTAGCTGCAAGGCTTGATAGCATGAGGGGATATTTTTATGTGTTCTGCATCTGTGCAGCGGATTGGTTCATACAGCGTCTGCAGGACTTTGTTGGTAATTTCCTGTGTTTAAGGCCTTCACTCCCCCCGGTGCATTGGACAGCAGCGTCACGTTGTAAACTTTCTGCAGAGGAGGATGATGTATGCTAGGGTTGAACAATATCGTGTTGCAGCGTTGTCATTGTGATGTGTCCATATGCAGTAGTGGCATCCCAGCAAATGCAGTGTGAAGGGAAGTTTTTTTTGCAGCTTGATACAAAAAGAAAAATTACACAGTTCTCATTTTTTTTGACTAAACTACAAGAGAAGTCTGATAGAGCATCATTTATCATGTTTCCTGGGGGCTGCATGGTGACTCGGTGGTTAGCACCATCGCCTCGCAGCTAGAAGGTCGCCGGTTCGCGCCCCAGTGAGGACACCCGAGTCTCCATGTTCTCCCCGGGTTCTCCGGCTTCCTCCCACAGTCCAGAAACATGTTGAGGTTAACTGGTGATTCTAAATTGTCCGTAGGTGTGAGTGTGCTTGGTTGTCTGTCTCTAAGTGTAGCCCTGTGATAGACTGGTTACCTGTCCAGGTGAGCCTGCCTCCACCCTGTGTCAGCTGGGTTCTACAATGACTTTTTTCAGAGAGTGGTATTCATGTAATCTTGTCAAAATGCCAACATTTTTTTTCATATTGCAGAAACCAAAAATATAGGAATTTGTTGTTGTTGTGCATGATTTATTTTTTACAGATATGTGTTTGTTTATACATAATTAACTCAACTCACAGTTATGGTCACAAGCAGCTTTGGCTTTCCTGCTTGTTCAACTTATCACTTTTGTCAGTGTAAGAGGTTTGAAGGCAAAGAGTTTCCCCCTGAGTCTCCCATTACTCTCCCTCCCTCCATCCCTCCCTCTGTCCATCCCTCTCCAGGATAAATGAGATGATATTTGGGTCTGTTAATTAGAGAGCTATTTCAGGGCCCCAACGAGCTCGTTGCTCCAATGAGATGTGCCCCTCTCCCATCACCTCGCCATCCTGCTGTGGGTGTGTTCGCATGTGTGCGGCCACACGTGTGTCCGGCTGCCAACGGCTGCTGACACCGTGGCCTGCAATCTGAGCCGAGAGAAACATCTTTGGGAGGAGTCTGTCCACAGTGTTTGATTATTCTGTAATACAGTTTTCTCATCTATGCAATCACACATTCATGCAGGGCATCTTTATAGCTTTGCACATGTTGTTGGATCCAGTGAAAGAGGTTGAACTCTGTCATATCCTCCATTGGCCTTCCTCTTCATTAAGATCAGCTTTTAGAAACATGTTGATCCTTTTCAGTGTCCACAACAATAAATGCCATGTTAGTTAAAAGCAACCCTTAACCGAGCAACACAAATACATGATTCTTGCAGCCAAAGCCAAAGAGGCTTCAATCTGGATGCACAAAAGATAAGGCACGGGATTGTGTGTCCATCATCTCCCCGAGCTATGGCTGAATTTGTCAACCATATTTCTATTTTTATTTGTTCTGCCTGCGTCAACATCCTCACATAATGTCCAATCTCACAATTTTCTGAGATGGAGATAAAAACACCAACTGGAGCACAGATTTACAGGAGTATAGTTTGAGATTTATTTAACATCTGACCTCAAAATATTCCCCTCACAGTTAGATGGAATGGCGCAAAGTTGTACATGTTAGAATGAGTCTTGATTATTCACAGTAAATACTTAAACTTTCCAGCATTAACTGTTCATTCTGGTTAAGAGGCATTACTGTAAAGGTACAAAAGGTTTCCTATCAGCTCTTGTGGTGGTGAATTGTGGTATACATCGAGTCCTTGTGTATGCATGCAGACGCCGAAAGGACTTTCCAGTGCTGATGGACTCACAGATGGAGGAGGAAGAGCAGAGGGAGCGCCTAGAAAAGATCCAGACCTACCAGCTGGAGCGAGAAAGTGTGCTGGAGCAACGTAAACAGGATGCGCTCAAGAGGAAGGCGCTAATAAGGCTTCAGAGGGAGATGTATGAGAGCATGCAGGTCAGTGAAACAGAGATGGAAGACAAAGGCGCCAATCACAAGCCGTTTTGGCTGTTGCTGCCTTTCCCTCTCGTGGCACATCATTCTGTAACTTCTTTTTCTTTGCCTCTCTTGTCTCCAGCACGAGCATCAAAAAGCACTTGATTCTCTCCAAGCCTTTCTTAGCAGTCAGATGGCAGCCGTGAAAAAGGAAGAACAGAAACAAGCTCTGGAGGAGGCCGAGCCAGCAGACCATTAGGCCTTAACATGTGTAAAACAGACCATCAGTCAATGGTGTTGTTTTGTTTGTTGGTTATGTTGTGGGTTAAATTGACCCGGGAACATGATTGCTGGGTTAATATGTTCAAGTTCTTTAAGTTAAGGTTCTTTGTCTTAGTTTAGTATTTAGAGAGCATCTACTTATTTGCCATCCCTCAGAGTCAGCTGATCAGCTGAGGAATGAGAAGCTAGATTAAAAATGAAAAGGACGAGGGTGCCATCTAGTGGCTCAGGACATTGTTACATGTTTATTACCTTGCCTGCACTTTGCTGTTGCAAGGTTGACAATAATAAATAGTTCAATTTTGTGCAGCTGCACGAGGGAAATTATCATTTGGTGTGTGTGGATGTGCAAGTGTGTACACACTACAGCTATCTGTGCCTGTTGTTGTGCCTATTTGTGCATCCTCCAGCATCCTGCTTCTGCTCTGAAGGTTTTGTTCCGTGTTGTTGACAACTCATTTATTAAAATTCTTGTTTTAAAAAAAAGTCCTTATTGTGATCGTAACTTAGGCATAAGAGCTCAGTTGATTAGATTCAAGGATGTTGCTGATTCAAGCAAACTTTCAGGCTAATTTATGAATGTGTTTATTATAAATGTGCCCCATCCATTACACTGCTATACACACATACTCGGAGCACAACGTCTACATGGGTGCATTACTCAGTGTTTTCTGTTCAGAAACTGTGCTACTGCTGCTTTGTCTGTGTGTCTTTGTCTCTGTGTGTGTGTGTGTGTGTTGCTTTGTCTGTGTGTCTTTGTCTCTGTGTGTGTGTGTGTGTGTGCGTGTGTGTGTGTGTCTGTCTCGCTCTGTGTTTTGTGTGTCTGTTCAGTCTGTCAGGCCTCATCTAGCCAACCACTATTTCTACCCCTGTAACTGCATGACAGAGCTAATCCTGAAAGCCTTGTTCCTGGCACAGAACATTCCCTCTTGACGTTGCACTGTTCCCACTTGCCCAATTCCTTCCTCCCTTTCTAAAACATTAGCAGTTATGTGATGGTCTGCGTGTGCCCTCGTCGTCGTCCTCCGTGTGTGCGGCTGGGTGGGAGCATGTGTGTGTGCGTCGTGGTATTTTGCTGTTTTGTTGAGATCACCCAACGCTCTAACCGACAGTGACGTGCGTTTATTAACAGAAAGGCTGTTTGTTAATTGGCAGCTGTTGGCCGGTGGTTTGATGCAAATGCGTTGTGAGTGACAGAAGAACTGGAGTGTAACCTTGAAAGCAAGGGGACGGTCGGCCATTTTGCGTGTGCGCGCATGTGCGACTGCATGTGTGACTTCGCAAAAGTAATGAGAAAATATTTGATTCTTAAATGGACCCACACAGAGGGATGATGAAATTAACTGAAACTAGATACACATTCCCCGAGTGGTGTGGAGAGACTGTGGTGGCTCTTTAATTCACTTTCCGTTCTGGGGGTAATAATTCAAGAAGGTCTTAATCAAGTTTTTTTTTGCTGTTGCTTTTTTTGTGAATGACAAAAGGGCATTCCAATTTGGAGGAAAATCTTTTCTTGATTATGTTCTCCTTTTGTAAGGGAACATCTGGGTCAAACCCTGTCTGTGAGTGCGTGTTCACAGCAGAACATTAAAACCACTGATCGGTGAAGCTGCTGATCCTCTTGTTGCAGCGCAATGTTCTGCTGGGAAATGATGCATCCTGGCACTCATGCGAATCTTACTTTGACACTCAACCCCCCCCCCACAACAAGCACACCCGGGCAGCTGTGGCTCAAGTGGTGGAGCGGTTGTCCTTTTGATCGCAAGGTTGATGGTTCGATCCCCGGCCACAGTCGAAGTGTCCTTGGGCACGACACTGAACCCGAAGTTGCTCCCAATGTCAGGCAGCTCTGTCGCCATTGTAAAGCGCTTTGAGTACCACTGAGGTAGAAAAGCACTCTGTAAGTGCCACTCCAGTAGCCTCCCCGTTTAGTAGGGCAGGTGACTTGATGCTTTGTTGGTCTGTTGCAGGAAATGACTTCTAGAATCACAGTCAAGAACCCAAATCTAACACACAAAGTATTCACAACAGTAAAAGAAGTACTGAAGATTTAGAAGGAGGCAATAAAACATTTGAAATATGTATTGTGCAAAATATACTGTATAAAAAAGTAAGAAATATGTGATGCATGTATAAAAATACCATAAGGTTCTCAGGATTGACTTGAGGAACACAACCAGGAGCCCAAAGTATTGATCCCTCCTAAAAACTAAGTGCTTAGAACCTTTACTTAAGCAAAAGTACCACACAATGAAGTTACTCCTTTTGAAAGCGCTGCATTCAAAACCTTACTTAACTAAAAGTATTTTAATATTATCAGCAAAACATGTGGCATGTAGAAGTACTCCATATTAATGTTTTTCAGATTAATATTGCTGCTGCATTATTGCACACGCTACATCTTACTGCTGTAGATGTTTGAGCTTGTTTTAAACTAAACTTCATATATTTAGTTGTTTCATCTACAACAGTGCATAATATTCTATAAGATCATATAGTGTTGTCGTCCTGTGAGAACCACGCATCTTTGAAAACATCACTGCTTTATGTCAGTTTTATTTTATCTTATAGATAATCCAAGAAGCAGTGTTCATAGAAAAAATCACGAAGGAACGCTGAATCGTTCTGTTTATCGCAAACATTCAAAATCTCTATATTTGGAGATGCATGGTTTTCACACTGTTCAGGAAGGGTAGGAAAATTGTAATCTTAAAAGTAATCTGTAACTAAAGGTGTCTGTTAAATATAGAGGAGCAACGAGTATAATATGTGTCTCTGAGCTGTAGTGTTGTAGAAGTGGTGGCACAAAATGGGAAGTTTGTCCTTAAGAACAGCACACGGCTAAGAGGACGTTCCACCATAATGGAGCTATAATGTTTCTCACATTCCTTATTTTCATTTTAACATGCTAATACTTGCTGAATATTATTAGTACCAAAGACAAAAGACAGCTTGGACCAATAGGAATGTTAATGCTCCACCATGTGATGGTTGTGAACCTGCTGGTGGTGCTAGCGCAACACAAAAGCTGTCGGTTGTCTGTTGTACAGCGATGTCTGTACTGCATTGTAAATATTGTACTGTCAAGACGTACTACTAGAAAGTAAATATGTGGGCCTCATGGTGGCTCTACAGTGAGGTAGAGGGATCACTAAAGTCATCTGCATGTACACAGGAATGGCCCGTCCTTTATCCATATGTCAAACTGAAATAACGTAGCTGCTGTAAATGTTGACTTAACGTGACCTACCTTCACCCTTCACCAGCAGCGTGGAGTAAATAAAGCCTAATGATGCACATCCTGAGCCTTATTTAGTCCCTGCTACCACCAGCCACCTACATCATTCAATCATGCACCTCCTGATTTCTAAAGTGTCGACTTATATCACATTCAGTCTGTGAACCTGTCATGTGTGCAAACAATGCTCAGTGCCCTTCAAGCCGTTATGGGCCTTATGCTCGGTTTCGCCGGTCCGCTCGCCTTTCTCTGCCGTTCACAGTCATCGTGCATTTCCCCATACATGTGAAACTACACAGACACACATACATGCATTTCCAGGGTGACGAGGGATGGCTACGGGGTCCTTCAGCTTATTGACTCAACATGCTGCAGCCGTGTCCCATTGTTGTTGCTCTGTCCGTTTGGTACCGAATGTCTCTGGAGGTTCATCCTCAGAGCCCTGCTCTGCTGGCAGGGCTTCGATAAAGAAAAGCCTGCGCTGCCGTGGCTAAGACTCGGCTCAGACGACAAGGAGCAAAAGGCCAAGCCTTTGTGTTGACAGAATGATAGCGCTGAAGGGGAAAAGGTGAGGGCTAACAGATTAATGCCAAGGTTTTACTGCAGGAATCTAAGCTCCCCCGTAACTCTCTCTAATGTGCGCACATGCACACACAGTCGTGTCCAGGGAATTACATTGACTCACATTAATTTCCAGGGGATATACTCTTGCCCTAACTTTAAAATGTGATGATTAAGGGGGATTTGCTTTGCATCCCTGTATGGAAGACAAGTCCCTATAATGTAACCGTGTAAACAAACGTGGGTGACTGATACCCTCACACACACCTTCACAAGCTGTAGCTCACACTGGAGGCCTGATGGAACCCCAGACCTGCACACACACAGAAATGCTGACCTGGTTGCAGCTTTCATTCTTTGTGACCCAGCTATTTCTCTCCGCTGCCTCACCTTGCTTTAGCTTCACTCTCTTTTTTTTTCTCACTCTTCTGTGGCCAACTCTCCACCAGCGATGCCTCTCCTGCCAGCCATCACAGCACAGCTCTGCAGACAACCAGAGGGGATGTGAAAATCAAATAATGGTGGAAGTTCACAAACCCACCACCCCAAAATAAAAAATCTGCAACAGTTCAAATTTGTAGGAGTAGAGGGAACAAATCGCAGAACACAAGGTCAACAGGGCCAGACTGAAACAGTACCTGTCATCAGATTTAGATGACAAGCGACCTGGAGAGAGAATCGTCTGTAAGAATGCGTTCTAAACAGATTAGCCTTCGTATTGTGTTTTTTTTTTCTTTTCTTTTTTTAAAATTTCCCCATGGTCCTCACTTATCAATTATTTGCAAGATCCTCCCAGAACTATCAGTAAATACTTTGTCTGTCCCTATTTGAAGGTCGAACCGAGTCAATATCTAAGCCAGGCTGAGAAACTGCATGTGGAGGTGGATCTGGATGAAGCCGTCCAGCTCTGTGTACACTCGGAGATTTGACAGTGACAGCAGAAGTAGTCGCTGTTTAAAGCAAAGGCCTGGATTAACGTTTTACACCAGAGGGATCAGGGGGACTTTTCGTGGGCATCGATATATAAGTTTGTTTTTGTATCTAAACTGCCTTCTGGGATGTTTTCGACCCAGCTGCATTTCCTGACAGTTATACTAACTACTACTGATACGAGGGGAACTTTATTTAGTGTCTGCTGTTCTGTTTGAAAGCTGCACACGTCGAGAATTATTACAGAGAAGTTGTGATTGTCAGGGTGCTGCAGCTGATGCAACCTCCTGTTGTGCCACCGTCCAGAGTGTTTCAAAAGACCGCCCGAGCTGCGCTTCTTTGTTTGTGTGCAGCGATGAAGCAGTTTATTGCCCACGTGCACGCCGTTAATTCACACTTTTGTTTAGCGCAGCACTAATCATGCGTCATTTGATGTAACAGTTTCAAAGCTCCGCCGCAGCTGATAAGTGGATGAAGCGTAATCTATAGATAGCTGGATGGAAGGATACACACAATTTCCTTAAATAGCATCACGGCGACGGCTTGAATCGCTACCTAATTGCCTTGTGTTGGAGATGATTGCATTAATTCAGCAAAGCAGACTCCGTTTACACAGCAGAGCCAGGAGGTGTCAGGTTGCCAATAAAACAGGAGTCTAAGTTTCATCCCACTTTATTGGATGCCGCAATAGCCTTTGCCAATCACAGGGGATAATTGTGCGGCTTAATTTACCATCAGAGGCTCCAGGATGAAAGGAGTCCTCCGTAAGACGGCTCACCATCACGCCACTGTAGTCCTTGAGGGAGAGGAATTTAACTTTCCTTTTCCGAATCCGCTTTGAGTGCTCATGAGCTGGATTTAACAGCATCTTTGTGTTTGGCTTCGGGTTTCCTATTTATGTTAACAGCGTCGGGTCACGATTGTTTCCTGACAAGTCTTTCACTACGAATGTGTGGACGCTGGGTGTGTTGCTCCGTGCTAGTGCAGCGACTCGGGCACGCTGAAGTGCTGATTTGATAAAGTGTGAATTGATTAGAGCTGAAACCAACAGGGGGTAGCTGTGCGAGGGAGTCATTGATAACCTGCCCTGTGCTCTGTATTGATTATTGCTATCTTAGATAACAGGACAGGAGACCTCTCTCTCTCTCTGTGTCTCTCTCTCTCACACACAGATGCCTTTGTGTCTCATTTTCCTTGTATTTATGTGCATCTCTGTGTGGATTACTGAAGGGGGGTAGGGATAAATTCGGAGCACTGTCCAGCCTAATACCAAGTAAAACCGTGGTAGCCTTTCGTTGAATATATATTGGATTCCCCGTCTTGCTCTTGTGACCAGCAGCAGCAGTGGTCTCGACTCACTGAGTTAGTGACACTGAACTGGGGACGAGTGCTATTCACCTCTCATGTCTCTTCAATTTCCAGATGACTGGTTCAAGTAAACTTAATTTTGGCCGCGTGCCCGCTGCAGCTTCTTTCTAAGAATCTGTCCTCCCAGAGGTCCCGTGTCACTGAGATGGTAACATTGGCAATGCCCTTTCCTTTAATAGTGGCATCCATCTGCTCGACTGCGCGCCCGCATGTGTGTCTGTTGATGGTCAGCTTATCGCCTTCCCTGATTATTGGAATTGATACCAGCTGTGCAGCCCCGAGTGGAGACAAGCTGACGCGTCACGTCCATCCCCAAAGCTGTTTCCACAAACACACACGAGAGCCGCAAACTGCAATTTCAGTCATTTCTGACTTGTTAGGGACGCGTAACCGCATGACCTTGAAAACGTAGGCAAACAGTAAATGTTTGCCCAGAGGAGGCAGATCTTCAAGTCTTCCTTCCTCTTCACATCTCGAGCTTTTTGATTAGGAGCGCTGTGAACGTGACGAAGGCTTTACGGTGTTTTCAGTTTCTCCACCCCCATCTCTTCATCTCTTTTATCCTCCCATCAATATTTATAAGCCTCCCTGTTACCATAAGGGTTGGTGGTGGATGAGAGAGTAGGATGTGGTGGTGGTGGTGGTGGTGGGGGCATTTACAGATGTGTCTCTAAGCGTTGTTACCTTCCTCATGCAACGCGTCTCGACGTATGTTTGCAGGGGGGGCAATGTTTGACATTGAAAACAGCCTCCTATTAAACTAGGCAGAGACAATCCAGTGTTCCTCAAGGGCACCGGCTCATTAGCTTTCGATCCCTCTGCGACTGCTGTGTGCGTTTGTAGGTATATCATGTGTAGTTCTGTCATGTTTCCTCTTTGCTCTCCAGCTGTTTTGTGGGCGACGTTCTTGGGAACTTCTGACGCTTCCTGTCGATCACACTTGCATATATGTGCAACGCCGTCCTCTCGTTTGTTAGATGGAGCTATAGCGAATGCTTGTATAACACAGAGGACACAAAGGTTGAATGCTGCAGGGAGGCTCGGGGTCATAAGCGTTAAACTCAGGTGTGCTGTGATGCGCTTGATTAACTACAGCTGTCAGCGAGGGCGCAAGGTGCTGTCCCTCCAGCCCTTCTGCATGACAGGCAGACGCCCCGACTCTCTGCGACCTGGCGTTGTCCCCTGTGTCCCCCTGAGTTTTTCACTTTCTCCAGACAGCGCAGGGACTCTGCTGCTGTAGGGGTCAAACAGGGCTCGCTGTGATGCCGAGCTCTGGTGGTGATGCGGGTGGATCAGTCTTGTGAATGTGTGAGAATGTGACAAGATCCATCCCTGTTCGGTCATCTGGAGATTTTGAAAATCCACTGGAGGTGTTCTGTGAGGAAGGAGGCGTACTCTCAGGGCGTATGTGCAGTGTTTGAGTGTTGCCTGTTTACTGTATGGAGACTTTCCATTTGTTTAATTTGGTAATTTTAGAACAAAATTACATGAAACGTGATACCATTCAACGAGCATCTTATATAATCCGAGAACATCCAATCGTATCCGGCAAGATCACAGTCACAATACGCCTGTGGATGTATGCATAGGAGGAGGTATGTAGATGCATATTCATAATCTTTATGCAAACATCTTTGTAACATATGCAAATTTGCATATGGAGGTAGGCGTCTTCACTTTCCTCTGCAGTCTGCTGTCAACAATACACTTCGCTCACTGCTTTGCCTTCAAAAACTGGAGGGAAAAGAAATCATAAAATATGTATTTTGATTCCGTGGTGAGTTGTTTGCTCGGCGCTGCCCGTCCCGGTTGTATCGACCGGAACGTCAGCGCACGGGCTGCTTAATACAGTCGGTTATATGTCGTAGATAAATCTTGCTCGTTCACGCTCGCCTCTGACCTGGGATTAGCACTGGATTAGCTCTTTGTCAATGTTAATGATAGCTCTATTTGAATATTTCCCAAGCTTGTTGTGGTAATTGATTATCCACAGATAATGGAAGGGCTGCAGAGGCACAGTGTTGTGTGCTGATGTTACTGGTCCACACACACACAGTTCCCTTCTCTGAAACAATGACAGATCAACTTTCTAGAATTAAGTTTTCCAGAATGAAGAATATAAAATATTAGGTTGACTGAAAGGATAAATTATTTTCACATCAAATAATTTGTGAAAGTCCCTCTTTGGTCCTTCATTAAACTGATGGCATCCCTTTCTGCATTGCTGTTCTTCTTCAGAACTGCTTTTCGGCTGATTTACCTTGGTATTTCACTTTGCCATTGTGCAGTAGATTTATAGTTTAGAATAGAGTCGCAGGTGAGCTGGCGTGCTTGAGCTGCTGTGAGTGGAGAGAGTTTCAGGGGCCTTCATAGATTCCAGATAAGCCAATGGTGTTGAGTTACATCTGAGCGAGTTTAGGTCGGATATGAAGATGGAAAACAACTTCCATTTGTCCATCCATCAATTTTTCATCTGCTAATCAGACAAAGGGTTGCCGTGGCAGCAGGCTGAGCAGGACGTTTGGCTCATCGTCAGCGCTTTCCAGTCGCTCCTGGGGGATCTCAAGTTGTTCCCAAGCCAGATCAGATATGTAGTCCCTCTCACAAGTTCGGGGTCAACATCCAGTTCGATGTCCCCCTCCAAAATGTAAAAAAAACAATCAGGGAGGTATTCTAATCAGATGCACAGTGCACCTTAACTGGTTCGTTCTGATGCAAATTGGAAGCAACTATACTCCGTGGTCCCTCTGGATGTCCGAGCTGCTCATCCTATCGCTAAGGCTCGAAAATAGTTTATACCTTATTGCAATTAAGAGGTTTTTGTGTCCTGCTGATTGTAAGGCTATGTTGTTGGCAACAACAGTCCCTGGTAGGGTCACCCAAGGCAAAATTGTCCTAGAATAGGGGTCAGACAAATAGCAATTGAAAGAGCCCCCCTATAAATTGGCAAAAATGGAACTTCACTACCTTGCCTGGAGTAGAGAGACCAGGGCCCAGTCCTCTAACCAGGTCTGGGAGGGGAACTTGCCAGCGAGTGTCTCATGACCAAGACTTAATCGCAGTTTGACTGGGCGCAACCCCAAAAGCGACATGGAGTACCACTTACAGCAGCGGTGTCCAATCCTGGTCCTGGAGGGCCACAATCCTGCATGTTGTAAATGTTTCCTTCTTCCAACACACCTGATTCAAATGATCAGCTCATCATCAAGTTCTGCAGAAGCCTGATAACGATCCTGATCATTTGAATCAGGTGTGTTGGAAGAGGGAAACATCTGAAACATGCAGGATTGTGGCCCTCGAGGACCAGGATTGCCCACCCTTGGCTTACAGGATAGATGTCGGGGATGGATGCGACGCAGGCGGTGGTGGACGAGGTGTGTGCTGACTGCTGGTGCTGCAGACCGGCTGTAGGAAAAGAACAACTTCCAAGTATGTCATTTTGATGAGGTTGAGGGGTTTCACTGACTGGAAGTCGACTTTAATAGCCGATATAAACTGGAAGAATAGTAGCAGCAAGGACATCGCTTTCAATATTCATATTGGAAAGTTGCTTATACTTAAGCATAATACGATTAGTGGTCAGTGGAGAAGCAGCGGCTGCACTAAGAGCACAACGGCAACAAGCAGCCGCTCCAAAACTTCACAGGCAGGTTCATACAATACAAGATTACATGCAGTAGGGGCTCGGCTACTTTAATAAGGCTGTGCGGTTCTTGCACTTTACTGTGTTGACCGTATTGTGCTCGGTCACATCTGTAAATACAACCATGCTCCGTATCCTCCACTTTAAATGAGCTGTTATTGCGAATCCCTTCTCTCATTTCATTCTTTTCTGCTCTGTTTGATGACAAAAACATAACTAAAAACAGCAAATAAACAAACACAAACAACCAAAAACAAAGCCTGAGTGGAAAGCCTTATCAAACACACAGCAGTCAGACTGTAAAACCAACACACGCAAACACACACGATGCAGCCAGATGAATGGCCCGGCCGCAACACAATGGTGCTAAATTAAATCACTGATGTCAGCGTCGCCAAACGCCGTCCCCCCTCACTCAACACACATGCAAGGATGGACTAATAAGAACCTCTTTGTTTGACTGCGTAATGTATTCTGGATCAGGTGATATCAGTTGGGGTTGGAAGGTGTGTGTGGTCAATTTCAGTTCATTATGCAAATCAGCACGGCAACAATTGTTGTCGAGCCACCCTGGTTAAGATTACTGAATTAATAATTTGCTCTCTGGTCCTCTTCATATCTTTTTGTGCCCTTTTATTCAATAGCATCTTCATTTCCTTCATGCCTCCTTTGCATCAGCTTTGTCCCCCTCAAAGCACAGCTGACATGGAAACACACACGATCACAACATCAGCATCGATTGTTGCAACACGCTGGACGCACAAATGACCTTTTTTGGAAGTTCTGTCCAGATTAAGTTGGCATCAGGTGTTGCTAGCAGGAGCACGATCCGCGGCTATTATTTCCGCTGCTTGCACCCCTGTCCCTGCTGCCGGCGGGCATCTTTCGGAGATGATAGCAAGCGGCCCAAACAGGTGGCAACGTCGGTGTCGCTCCAGCATGAGCGGCCTGAGTTGAGCTTGTCAAGTCCGGCACTTTCATCTGTGACCTTAGGATTGTACACAGCTGTGTCGGGGTTCTTGACTCAACTCGCTGAAACTCTTTGGGGGGGAAACATTGCTGGAGTGGTGGATCTTTCCAGCAGCTGCTCCTGGTGGACTGCGGCTCGTGAAAGGTGCTGAGTTCATATAACGATGCGGACTTCTGAGGTGATTTTTGGAGACGATGTAGTTTTTTACTCACTCAGGACAGTGAAGCCCAAGGCCAGCTACTTATTGATCATCTCTGCTCTTGTATCCTCTGCAGGGTCAAAGGGTCCAGCTCATGCCGCAGTGAAACATGTAAACCCCAGTTTATTGTGAGGCTGGCAAACATTAAGACACACGTTCCTGTTTACAATCACAGCTACGACAGTTTAGTGTGACAGACTCTAGGTGTCTGTTTAATCGTGGGATAAATCTGCGGCCCCGAGAGGAAACCTGCGTTAGGGAAATACGCAAACTCCACACAGCTCAGGATTCTCCAATATATCAACCACAGTAGATGGCAAACAGCAAGAAAGTGCCTAAAGAAAAGATAGAGGTCTAAAGTTAGCTGAAACACACCTGCAGCATTGATAAATCATTAACCCTTTAATGCTGTTTTGATAGAAGCTGCTCTTAATTTGAATAATTTAAATCCCTGTTTTTTTTTTGCAAAGCAGAAGCAGTTGAAATGATCAGATTTTATGATATTTATCTAGAAATGCATTTTCCAGATCCCAGTGTAACACTTTGTTAAAGGGCCTGTAACTGTACGCTCATTTATGCGCATCAACGTATTTTCAAAACAGAAAAGCGACAGAAGAGCTGCTGGTGTCCCTCAAACCGCCTGAGCTCATCGAAGGGAATCATTATTAAGTAGCACAAACAAAAACAAGGCGGAAAAACTCCAGTTTCAGACACTAAAGGTGAGTCTGGAAAGCAAAAGGGCTTTATTTCACTAAAGTACTTTCTATTTTAAACTTCTACTCTTCTTTGTTTCTTCAAATCTACCATCCAATGCCTGGATGTACATTTAAAAAAAATATCCTTTCTTTGGTTCTCCCTCCTTAGAATCCATGAAAATA
>NW_007578167.1:411908-419721 GCF_000690725.1 Stegastes partitus | reverse complement strand
ACAGCTCTTCTCAAGCATTGTAAAACTACTTCACGCTACCCAGTGGTAAGTTGTAATATTACAGTAGTTCAGCCATATATGGTATATTTGAACCAAGCTCCATCCTGCAGGTTGACGTCCTCCTTGGGTTTGTTACGTATGAAACCTTGGAAGTCTGAATCCTTGTTGTAGAGACTGTTAGTTAGCACTTCAGTTTAAAGGTGGAGATGCTTATTTCACCTACGATGCTTTAAGTCGTGTCAACACAGGAAAAAAAAAACCTGTCTGTCACAAGAAGACAGATCAAGTAGGCACCTGCAGACTATTTTGCACCAACAACCTGTTTCTTCTGTAGGTCAAAGGCCAAGTGCAGATCCTTAGAGATCCAGCCCCCTCCTCCCCCCTAATGCCCCAATGAAGTCATGCATGTAGCTGAGGAGCCTTCCCCATGTTAAGAAGGAGGGTGTAAATAACAGGTGAACTGCTGGACTCCCATCAGGAGCTGGAAAGGAGCATTGCCATGGATACTGACAGATGCATTGCTTGCTCAGCTGTTGTTATATATTTATATTTATAATATATATTGTGCTGCTTCCCTGCAAACCCTCCTATAGCAACACATCACAAGCCTTCAAAAATGATGCATTAAGCAACAAAGGGGACGCTTCCACTCCCTCTGGTTTGTTTTCTGAAGAAAATGCTGCTGCCTTCTTTTAATCCCTACAAGGTTTTACAATTTGCCACCAACCGCTGTTGACGCTGGCCTGTAACATGGCGAATCTTCCACGCAAGCAGCCAAACAGAGGCGCAGTGGAGAGGGCGAGGGAGTAGTGGAAAGAATAGGACCGAGCTCGGGTGCTTTTTTTTTTCCTTTTTTTGTTTGCTTGTCTGTCTCCACGCAGACGCTCTCAACGCTGCAGCATCCCAACATCACCAGCATCACCAGGTGCAGTGGAGCAAAACCTACTATGTGTGCGTGAGAGGGGAGGGAGGGAGGAGAGGGGAGGGAGTGGGGGCGTTGTCGCTGGGGGCAGATGAAACGAAGGAGAGAGAGAGAGAGAGAGAGAGAGAGAGAGAGAGAGAGAGAGGGCTGGCAAGGTGGCGGGATTTGTGTTGAAGCCTCTATTCTGTCAGACATGCGCAAGAGCGTCAGCAGCAGCAGCAGCAGCAGCAGCAGCATCACCACCGCTGCGCCGCGTTTCCGCCTTGGCTGAGCGGCGCACACGCAGCCGAGAAAGGGGAGGGGAGGGAAGCCGAGAAAGGGGAAAGAACGGGAGCCACCGAGACGCAGTGTAGTGGTTGGGGGGGCAACGGACTCACGAGCAAATTGCGCACACCAACACCCCCGCGGGCCGCCACTCTCCAAATTTATTAGATTTTTTTTCTTTTTACGCGCGCAAGAGGCGACCTGTGCGGCCACAGCTTTTTCTTTTTTCTTTTCTTTTTTTTCCCCAGCATGGAGACTGTGCTAAAAAATATAAGCACTAAAATGTGAGATTTACAAGGAAAATCAGAACCGAGAGAGAGAGAGCGCGTATGTGTGTGTGTGAGTGAGAAAGAAAGTGGCTATCCGCTATTTCTTTTTCTTTTTTTTTTTTTTTTCCTTTTTTTTTGCGGGTGATTAATGCTGTGTTCTGCAGTCTGAGAGAAAAATAATGAAGAAGTTCAACATCAGGAAGGTGCTGGACGGTTTGAAAGAGGTGTCCTCCTCCGCACCGTCTGTCCAAGTGGGGCCACAGGAGAACCATCTGATCCAGGAGACCCTCCAGTCCGAGCATTTCCAGCTCTGCAAGGTGGGCGAGACTCGTGATTTTTTTTATTATTATCATCCAGCTGTGTTCAGATAACCCTTCTACCTGCAGTCTTTTATCATCATCATCATCATCATCATTATTACTATTACTGCCAGTTTGTGTTGCACTCATCCCATTTCAAGAAGCTTCACAGAATTATCTCCAAAACCCTTTTTGCTCTTCTTCTAAATTTTAAGTCACGTGTGCTGATGAAAGCTTTATTCAATATTAGATCGTAGATGTAAGAATCCAGATCCTTAAAGCGTTCTGTGATCGTACCCATCCATCTCCAATGCGCATACTGTCTGGTGAGTGCGCTTCAAGTTCCTATTTGGTTGCTTTTTTTTTTTTTTAAGTGTACTTGTGTATTTTGGCAAGTTTTATATTTATATATTTTGGAATTATGTAGTTATATCATGAATGGCAATAGCAGTTGTGTATTCCACTCTGCAGAATGCCAGAGTTTGCTGCATGTGCGCATGGCACGAAGTGTCATATCGAGGGGTTGGGCTCAACTGATCCCTTCTTGCATAATCTACTGGGTTTGGATTAGCAAAACGGTGGTTTGTGGTTGATGTGTGGCTGCGTGTGCCTTCACTCCCCCTCTATCGTGTTGCGTCTCTTCCTTCTCGTCTTCCCCACCTTTTCCTCTCTCTCCATCGCTCTCTCTCACGCACACTGCTCTGTCGCCCTCCTGCACACACACATCACTTTATCCCCAGATCACTGGTCCAGTGGGGACTGATGGCGCCTGAAGTGTGTGGTGTGTGTGGTGGAGGGGCAGCATGGGGGGATGTTTAGGGAGGAGAGAGAGAGAAAAAAAAGAGGCCTGCCCTCCTCTCTCTGCCTCTGAATTGGCCTCAACAGTAGATGGAGATAATTAAACACTCATGCAATTTACATGCTGTTCATTCCACATCGTGTGTTGTTAAATCAGGAGTTGTGCTCTAATGGTTGAATGTGGCCTTTTTTTTTTCTTTTATAGACCCCACTGTGTGCTTGCTATTGATTTCCCCACATATTTGACCTGCTGATTGTAACCGGCTTCATTGTGGGTTCCTTTCAAGCTTCCTTTAACGGAACAATTCTTGGTTTAATAGTTTTCTCAAACATAGGCTCGTGCAGTCGTTTTTCAAAACTGAAACACAACCTTTAACATCTGGGAACCATCGATAGGCTTTAGCATGTTTGGATGGTGGAGGCGGTCCATTTGACTTTTGACCTTGTCTAGTGTAGAAACTAAAAATCAGCCAAACACAAAAAATAAGGTGCAAATTTTGAGGATATTTGGCAAAAAAAAAAATGTTAGAGTGACTGAAATAATCTAGAATAAAGCAGCTTGAGGGATATTGTGGTTTAGAAAGACGAGCTCAAAGACGTGAGGTTTGTTCGCCACAGCAGCCTAAATACGTCCATCAGCAGCCAGACATCTGATTGAAGTGCCTCGGAACAAGAATCCAGCCTCCTTCCTGCACCTTCGCTGTCTGTCTGGAGAGGGACTCGCTGCAATGTTTCCCTGTAAGAAAGGCAGGTGTCTCTGCTGCACTGAGTGCTTCTTATGTAACATGCTTTAGCCTTCTGCCACTAAGCAAACAAATCCAACAGCCCACCACCGGCTGACTGATGCCATAAAACTCCAGTCGCACAAATACACCGGGGAGGGAAACAGGAGCGCCTCACGATGTAACACACTCCTGCAGAAGGCCCGGCACAAACCTCCTTCTCCTCACCGATGCCTTCCTCGTGCGTTTTAATTCCAGACTTCAGTGTAATCACGACTTCATGTGGGAGGCGGCGAGAGAAGGAAAACGACATAAAAAGAGGGAAATGAGAAAGAAGAAATCTCAAAATAGGCCCGTGATTATAAAAGGATCCCAAATAGCGAGGCCAGATATAAGCCTATCATAGAAAACAGGGTACCCATGCATAGAAAGAGCATTTGTTCCTCTCTTTCATTTTCTCTTGTCTGCTCAGTCTCGGCCTTTATATTTCTGTTTCATAACGCTTTCCTCATCCATCTGGGCTATTTGTTTACCAAAATCAGGTATGTGACATCCTCTGACAAAACAACACCTCTGCTGTGAAATGGAAATTGATATTCTCTCTAACACATTCTCCCTTTTTTTTTTCCTCCATCTCCCTGCATATCACGCCAGACTGTCCGTCATGGCTTCCCCTATCAGCCGTCGTCCATGGCTTTTGACCCCGTGCAGAAGATACTGGCCATCGGCACCCAGAGCGGAGCGCTCCGATTGTATCCTTTTAGCCGCTATTGAGCTGCCTTTCGGTTAACTGCATCCCAGCAGGTAAGTGGACAGATGTCTGAGCCGCCATGGTCGGATGCTGATGTATGTTGGTTGGGTTTCGGTGTAGCTTTAGACTGGGCTGAACAGTTTTCCACTGCATGAGTTAACAGGCCTCCGGCTCTGGGCTGTGTGAGCTCCAGCATTAAGGATAATTCTTTGATTTGTGTTTACCTTCAAGTTCCAGATGATGTACGGCAGTCCTAGAATCCCACATTTTTCCCCCTGCACACTTATGTGCATATTTGAAATCACAAGACAAGTCACTAAATTAGTGGAAATATGGGCTGCAGTCTTGCACGAGTGGCAGCTCGTGTTGACTTCCTTGCAATATGAGGACGTCTACGCAAAAAAAAAAAAAAAAAAAGAGACAACAGCTTGCGATGAAACGGCACCGCGGGGAGTCGTATAGCTTGAGAGAACGCCCGCGAGCTTGCCTGTGTGAGGCTGCTTTTACAGGTCCTCCATGTGTTCTCTTGCCTGTCCGACAACCTTTGCCAACTCATTACGGTGTGATGAAGCGCCGTCCGCCTGGCTGTCCCTCATTCCCACCTGCTGGCAGCTGCGGTTGTGACTCAGTCTCGCTCACCTGTGCTGGAAAAGTGGAGGGTAATAGCAGAGACTCTCACAGGCAGACGACGACGAGTCTACAGAACCGTGTTTACTGGAGTTATGAAAAAAGCAATAGAGGGCAGACTGTGTAGCTTTAGGCTTCCTTGTTCTCCTCAAAGGCCCACTGAGTGAAACTGCAAACATAGCAGTGTGCCACATTTTCTAGCGATGACTGAATGTTCCTAGAGATTTACAGATTCTACCCAAGCCGTGACCCAACCAGAGCAGATTCTGTCAGTGGTACACATGTATTAGTAGATAGGAGATGAAATCCCTCCTCTGGTGGAAGCACTCTATGAGGGCTTTTGCAGGAACTGGCAAATAAGCTTAAAGGGGCTTATGTCTTGCTTTGCTTTTACGTTACTCCTGTGGGTGCCAAACTGGGTAAACTCAGAATAAGAAAAAAAGCTGTAACCAAGAAGTCTACAGCCAATCAGCTCAGAGATCAAAAACGCATCAGACGACCTGCAGTCTGTACGCTGCTAGCTCAAACTGGTCATTCTGAAATCAAACGAACAGAGAAATCTCTCTGGTGTTTGAGTGATGTGGATCAGATAGAGTCTTATCAGAGTCAGGGGAAGGTGAAATGGGAGTCATCTATCTGTTCTTTGGTGCTGGTTCCCCTCCCCGGTTATTCTGCTGTTTAGTCAGCCCCGTCTCTTTATCTGATGACAATGATACCGTTGTGGCACAGATGAAGGAGCTATAATGGAGGTTTCATGATTCATCTTTTTTTGCATTGCTGTGCCGCTGCACATGGGTTTTGTCGTAGGGTGTGTTTTTTTTGTCTCAGGTGCTTTGTGTAGCGTCCAGAAGATCCTTGTTGGTGACGACACTAGTGGCCTTTAGGTGAACTGCAGCCAGAATTCTCTTGTTTGCATGAGCCAGCATCCCGGCAACAAGCTGAAACAGTGGTGTGACAAGACTGGCATGTTGATAGATGAGATATTTAATGTCACCCTGTCATAAGAGTTTGACTGTGAAATACATAATTGAGACAATAGGCTTGTCCTGGGTGATGTACTGATAGCTATACGTGCTGGCAGGAAGGAAACTGTTGTTCAGAAACTTCACTTAAACACATTCAGCACAAACTGCCCTGAAAGCAGGTAACACAAATGCAAAGTTTGGCTCATCAACACTCGATCACACACTGATATTGAAGCTCCTTCGCCCTCTGTTGCTCTTCCATTATCTTTAGTGCAGGTCTCCTGAGGAGCGCTAGTCTGCAGCCGCACTTTACTTTTACTTTACACACATTATGTAGCATTTTGCTCGCTAAACGTAACAATTTCTTTGCAGTTTGTTCATTTGTTGGACCTAAATGATGTTCGTTTAGCTCTGAGTTGGTTTTACCTGCTTTATTTATTGTGTATGAATGTGTCGGTCCTGCTCATTAAATATCTCATTATTCAAAACAAACCATCGTTCTGCTGCTCTTTAAAAAAACAGGCCACTGAAAATATTTTATCAGAAATATGTCCTATTATACTGATACCCTGCTCGAGAATGTGTAAACTCTCCAGCACATCGCCACAGTTCAGCCTTAGAGCTAGGTTTGGCTATGAAAATTTATCGTTTGGCTAATGTTGTGCTTTTTTTCTATTTTGTCCATGAATTAAACACACTGATATTGCTGACCCTAGTTTTTTGATCACGTTCCGTTTTGGCCAGACTTGAATGCTTAGATGGAGTTTGTGTTGGAGTCTGTGTTGTGCATGGAGCTGCTCATCTGTTCATGTTCGTGGACTCCATGTCAGTTGGCTGCTCAGAATTGATGCAAGGCACTGAAGAACGAACATAAACATGACAGTAGTCTTTGAATTTTCCTGGAAAATTTGTCCCGTGTCCTCGAGATAGATGGGCGTTACAGTTTTTAAGTTACACTCCCTTCACAAAGCGATTAGTGCGTTTAAATCGCTTTGCATTCTTTAACCCTTACAGTTTACAGGTTTTCTGAAAGGCGCTCTTCTGCATTGCTACACGTCCTCGAGGTCATTCTTATCGCAGTTCTCGTGGAACATCGATGCCGATGCATGTTTCTGTGTTTGTTTTGCCCGGTCGGCCTGCCAGGATATTTGGCTGCACCCCTCGTCCATGGAGGATTACAGGAAGTGGCAGATCAAGGGTCTCAGCCTGGCAGAGGGCTGAGAATTACAGCAGAAACAGGAGGTGTGTGCCGACGAGTCGGTGTGTGCGGCTGAATATGTGTGTGCGTACGCGTCCCCTTTGAGGAGACGTCTGATCCCTCCGGCCATGAAGCCAATCACTTCTGTGATCCCCCCAAAAAAACTGCCCCGTGTTTGATGCTCGCCACTGACTCTGCCTCTGCCTTCGCCGTCCAGCTGGGAAGATGACAATGTCTCTTTGGTGCTGTCTGGAGGAGGGAGAGAGGGGAACAGCGAAGGAGGTTGGCAGTGGAGAGGACAGGGAGCGCAGAGAGTGGGAATAGATAGCAAGGAGGGAGAGAGGTAGGCTATCCCTTTTTCAAGATCTAATGGCCAAGAATAGAACCCTTATTGATCTGTGTGTGGTAATGCACTGAGACAGATATGCCCAAGTGCACACACACACACACACACTCTCACACACACACAATTGTTCTCTGCACAATGTATCAGCAGCGCAAAAAAAAAAGTCGTGAGCATTTAGAAAACGGGTTTTGCTGTGCAAGCAGTCACCCCACATTAGCTATCCTTTGGATTCGCTGTGTAATTTCAAAAATAAGCAGGAATGCTGCGCTCTAAAATGCTGAATTAAAAAAAAGCTGTTTTAGTGGTTTTAGTGATGAGACAGTGTTTCTGATAAAAGGTATTATAGCAAAAAGTCAAAAGAACCTTCTAGCGTTCTTGTTCTGCATTGCCCTTTATTTTCTGCACCAAACCGCACTGATGCTGCTTTTTCACCCGACACTCCCGACACTGTTTGGCTTTTAGTTTAACCCGGTTTCTGAAACAGAGGGAAGGCCAGCAACAAAAAAGATGAGATGATTAGCCATGTTCAGGTACCACTCCTATCGTAGAACGCAATGTTATAACTGCAGTTCATGCTCGGTCCGACTGGGATCTGGGGAGTTTGGAGGTCGGGTCAGTGTCTTGGTTATTTGTCATGTTCGTTGAGCCATTC
>NW_007578167.1:342396-411569 GCF_000690725.1 Stegastes partitus | reverse complement strand
AAGCGCTATGAGATGACTTGTTGTTGTAAATATGCGCTATACAAATAAAATTGAATTGAATTGAAATTGAATTGTGGCTCTTCATCCTGATGGGGGAGGCCACTGGTGTTGGGGAGTGCTGTTGCCATGGGAGGGCACTGGAACAATGCTTAGGTTGGTGTTAAAGTAGCATCCAGATGAATGCCGGGACCCAAGGTTTCCCAGGAGAACATTGCATTTTAATCAGTGTTAAACATCCTGAAATATATCCAACTAAAGCAATCTTCTGCAGTAGGGAAGGTTAAATCATAATCACCACCAGTTACCTTTAGGGCGGGGTACCCAACCTTTGTACATGCAGTAGTATACAGAGGGTTGTCTGAGTCTGAAGAACTGTGAAACTCTTCTCAGATCATTAAACGTTGCTAACTTTGGACGGCGTTTTATTCAGACAAAGTTCTTGCATGAGTAAAACATCTCACAACTATAACTACTAATACGATGAAGACTTCTACAGACTCGTGTGTGAGAAACAGTACATTAGTGTTAAATTTATGGAGATGGAAGGTTCAGGAAGCTTATCAATTTAGATCCATAATCATTTGCTGGTATTTGTGTGTGTGTGTGTTTTGAAGGTGGTCTGCAGCCTGCCTCTCCAGAGAGATGGCTCTTTACTGGTGGTAGCCAGCAGGAATGGCAGCACTATAACTCAGAGACTCCTTGTGAGCCAGCAAGAAGCAGATCAATAGATCAAATTGTCAGTCCATGCTCGGCCAGATTATCTCATCGACAAACGCGGGACATCATAGGACTCACACAGCCAAATGGGGGGCACACAATCAGGCTCACACGGGGAGTTATTATTTCGGGATAGACATTCGGAAGCGACAGAAGCAACACGCATTAAACACAGCGGTAGATGAGTTATACAGATGTTAACGCAAATATTGTATGTGTGCTGACATCCACAAAGGCGGGAACGTTTGCACATGCAAGCAGACGCTGGCGCAAACATGTTTGCAGAGACGAGTTGACACACACACACACACACACACACACACAGGCTTTGCAATAACCGCTGCGACTGGCGGCAGCCCTGTGCAGCTTTTGGTTGTACCGTGGATTGGCTGTGACATATCTTCATCATTAATCTTCCTGCTGATTCACTCAGCAACTGTGCTAAGCTACAGCCACAGGAAAACCTTTCTGAGGTATGAGTTCTCTGACTGGACTACAGATGGGAACAATTTGAGGTGTTAAGAAAAGAAATAGTTGCTCAGCAGTCGATGCTGGGATTTCATTTTTATAGTACAACACAAAAGGAAGTGTTCCTTTGTAGCATGCAGTCTCCGGAGAGCTTCCCCATGTGTGTGCATGAATGTTTCTCTTTGTGAACAAAGTTTATTTGGAATTTCAGTGTATTTCAATACATGTGAGGATTTCCTGAAGAATTCTAATGCAACACGAGCGCTTGTTTTGCAAAGCAGCTCCCAGATGCCTCGTACAGTACACTGATTAGAATTTATATTTGTTTGATTGTTTGCTTTTTTCTGGTATTTTTAAGCATGAATTGAGCTACAGAGGGTCTAAATTCATCATCATTATTATTGTTATTATTATTTCTGTGATACTGATAATGGATATTGATTATATGAGTGATTACAAGGACTCTGGCTGGTTTTCTTTGCATATCTGCAGTAGACACAGGAGAAGTTGAAGCTTCTTCACAAACCGTTTGTTTATCCATTAATTCTGTTTTTGCTGCACCTTTGTGTGTTTTCCTCTTTTTTGTTTTCTCGTTTTTGGGATCCTCAGCTATGAGGTGGCTCCTTCAGATGGAGTTTATTTCCCATATTGGAAACATAATGCACATATGCAGATGTGCAGCTTCTCCTTGTGCTACCAAGTTAGCACCTGGGGCGATTGGGGCATGAACACACGACCTCTTGGGGCATCCTATGATGTCTGGATGTCGATCTTTTGGATTTTGTGGGTTGCCGGGTGGGGCCTCGTTCCGGCACATCCCACAGTTTTCCAATCAGATTGGAATCTCAGGAGTTTGAGGCCAGATCAGCTACTTTGGCTCTTTGTCGTGTTCCTCAAGCCATTTCTGAGCATTTTTTAGGCTGCAGCAGGGCGGATTGTTCTGCTGGGAGGAGGCCTCGGTTGTATCCGTGAGGGGGTGCGCTTGGTCTGACGTGATGTTTAGGTAGGTGGTGCATGTCGAAGTAACATTTAACTTGAATGCCAGGAATCGTATTTCCTCATAGAACATTGTATTGCAATGAGATGATCAAAGATTAGTGTACATGACAGTCAAACAAACTACAAGATCCTTAGTAAATTTGTGTCGTATAATTTATTTATTTTATTTTTCCTTTATTTAACCAGGTAGGTTAATTGAGAACAGGTTCTCATTTACAATAACGACCAGGCCAAGAGGCAGCACACAGCAGAAAATACAAAAACCTATAAAACCTGTCTATTAGTGGAAGTCACAAGTATTACATATAACAGTAAAGCCACATGTCATATCCTCAGTAGATATGTGTGATGTCTAACATATGTATGACTCGTACAACCGTCTGTGAGCCTGAAAGTATTTAAATATATCTATGATGTCCCATTAAAACATACACGAGGTCATCTTAAAGTAAAGCAGAACAGAAAAGCATTTATTGCAATATGATGCCCAAATAACCAATGAGGTATTTCCAACATTTTAAGACACTTGTGAGAACATTGCAATGTTTCTCTGAGGTTTTATAAAAAGCACTGGTGTCCACAGAAAGTGCATCGCCCCTGCAGATTATAACTGTCATCCTCAGTATACGGCAGCATTTCCTACAGGTTGCATCAATTAACGCACAGCTGATAATGTGGCATTGCTTCGGCTTTCAGACGTGTTAAACATGAGCTGCAGGAGTTGCAGCCTTTCCTTGCTCGTGTCAGGATGGCGCCGGATGAACTTTTCATTTCGCGTTCCATTTAAAATGATAAATTGAAGCAACTCGAGGGCTTCTGATAACATTTCAGCTGTAAATGTCATGTTTATCAAAATTATTGTATAAAGGTTGCGGATGCTCATTTTAGAATCATTTTGAGAGCAGCTGCCAAATGTAAGTTAGCTTCGCCCCGACGGTTAATACGAATCTTTTGATTACATTTCTCTATGTGACGCGAGTCACTGATGTAACATGTGATGATGAAATAAAGGTTAGAAATGTGAAGTTCTGAGATGACGCCCTGTTCTGAGGACCAGCGTTTATCACCGTGTGGGAGGATTTAGTTGGTTTTTGCATGGACCCGACAAAACAGTTTAAACTCAATTCTAAACCAATTCCAGACAGTGTGAAGGACAAATTAAGTCATTTTAATACGTGATTCATATATTTTTGATGAATTAAACTCACATGACATGACATAAATTCACACAGAAAAATCACATGCTACTCTTATTGCTGTGGTAATTTTACTTAGCTGACCTGTCTAATAAAAAACATACAAGGATCCTGGTTTCCTTTAAAATCAGATTCACTAAACACACATAAACAAACAACTATAATGGTGTGTGTTTCTTTCATAGACTGTATAAAAGATGGACGTAGCAACCGGCCCTGAAAAATGAAGCCAACCCGGAAGTGTCAAAAACCTGAAATATCACTACGTCCTCTAGCTGCTGGCTCCATAAAGCCCTGGCTCCCATAGACTTGTATTGGAAAAGAAGTGATCACAGATCACCAAATACTGCATTCCTACAGCTCAGGATTTTTTTCTTATTAGTTTTCATGGTCAAATCCAGAGATCAGGTGGCCAATCTGAAAATAAATCAATACTGAATTTTGAAAAAATCGTCAACATTTTGCGGGGCAAGGGGCGTGGCTGGCTTGATTGACAGTCGGCGAGCAGGAGGTGGTAAATGTGGGCGGGCAGAGAGGGCCCGCCTCTCAATCCGTCTGACCAATCGCTGCTCCTATGGCTCCGCCCCCCTCTGACGATTTTTGCGTCACTGGCTCCAAAAATCCAAGATGTCAACCAGGAAGTAGCAAAACCCCGGCTTCATTTTCTCAGTGCAGAAACCAACGGGTGACGTCACGGTAGCTACGTCCATCTTTTATACAGTCTATGGTTTCTTTATGTAAAGTAAATGTCTTTTTATCCGTGACTTGCATTAGTGATTCAGAACTTGCGCTTTGACTCGGGAGGTGCGGTGGGTTGTCCTCTCGTTTAGCAGTTTCGTCGGCAACCCTTCAGCATCACCGTGCACGTCAGTTCCACCGCCGCCGCTAGTGTGTGAGCAAATGAGAAACTTTGTAAAGTGTGTTAAGCGTTGTGACACACACAGGCTGTATAAATATTTAATTATAAACAGCAAACATTATATGGAACGTATAAATTTGTAATGCACTTCTCGACATACATAATATTGAGCGATTCACACTTCATGTTATAATTAGGTTGTGGAAGAAACAAATGCAAAAGGGGCTACTTCCATGAATAAATCATACTCGTCTTACAAAAAACAAGACGTTCACATACATTTTTCCAACATACATACATACATAAAACATAAACATTTACTATTGGAAGGTAAAGGGGGATGTTTTTCTGTTTCATTTCCATTTGGGTGGTGGTGACCCGACCAAGGGTTTGTGTTGGTGTCAGGGACTGAGACAGTCTCATCAAAAGAGTTGCTGCTGTCACTGTGTTACGACGTAGGCGTGTGTGTTATATGTGTGACTTAAGCACACGCGTGATCATGAAAAGCAAATTCATCTTCGTGTCGCTCCTGTACCGGCGGTTAGCTCGCGGTGGCATATGGGGCCGAAGGATTGTGAAAGACGAGCGTTATCGCACAAAATCATGAAGGATTAGTGTCCCATCCCAGCTGACCTTATTTTACTTTTCGCACAAGCGGAACAGGGATTGGTGGGGAGAAAGCCGAGGGAGTAGCTTGAAATCATGCCGCATATGGTGGGAGGGTTTAATGGTGTTCGTGTAAAGAGCTGTCGGTGAGGTTGGAGGAGTCAACTTGTGTCTGTGAGACGGTTTCGTGGGAAAAAAATAAATATTTGAAAGTAAAGTCCATAGTGAGGTCACCAGGGAGCTTCCAAGATGTGGCTTTCATGTCAGTTCAGTGCACATCAACTTTACACCATTACTGGAACAAAGGATGTGTGTGTGTGTGTGTGTGTGTGTTTGTGCCGGTGCACTGGAGTACTCTTAATCAAAGACCCCTTGTGTACCAGGTTTCATCTTTCATGCTCTCCAAAAGCACTCAGCGTCCTCGGTTCTATTGGTTCTTAGAAATGGAAAACAAATTTTGCTGCATCAGTACCACAACAATGCAGATGCTGCTCCTCTCTGTCCAATATCCTGACAGTGTGTTCTGCTTAAGTCCTTTAGCCTTGACAAGCGCCAAATGGGATCCGGGTTTAGGGTGATTAAAGTTGTGCTGCCATGTTGCTTCTCCTCAATAATTTAGCGTACATTTAACTCAAGCTTTTACTCCTCTTGCTCGCTGTCCCTTATCTCTGTCGACTGCTGACTTGCCAGGAATCTTAGTTCTGTTTGTGTTCAAGTCAGACGTTTGACTTTGAGAGGTTGCGCCCAAACAAAAACCGAATATTTTTTTTGTCCTTAATTTCTCATCAGTTGGTGCACAATAAAGACAGAAACCAAGCTGTAAGTGTGGACATTCATTTCGTGTTGGATACAGAGCAGTAATCCCTTAGAGGTCACCAACCTGTGCACTAATTATTCCCAACAGACGGGAAGCAACGCTTGAGTGGCTTGTTGTAAATACACAGTATCATGTGGGCTGGCGAGAATTAATGGGTTCATATTTGTACACATACACTGAGAGGGCGTATCTGCTGCGCTGGATGGTGATTGGCTCTCTTCTGATTGTGACTTGTGCACAGGTGACGCTACAGTGTTGTGATAGGGCTAATGTCAGTAGTGTTTGCTGTTGTAGGGCTGCTTGTTGTAAAGCTTTAGGGGGACAGGAAGTATTCACTGAGTGTAAACATGAAATAAAATGAAGTGATCCGAGACCAAACTGACTTTGCTAAATACTGTAGTGGTTTGCAGGCCAGACAGTCAAACAAGTTTTGAATAAACCCTCAGGTTACTCGGACACGTGTGGAAGGCAAAACAAAGGTGAATGATTACAACATGTTGTCTGTGCCAGCAGCTGCTTGCAGAACTTGAGCTGTTATTTCGGTTTCAATGCAGTAGGAAGACGTCACTGACAGTTTTAAAGGTGATTTCTGTTAGTGCAGGGGTTCCCAAACATTTCAGCCAAAATAATGGTGCCAGAGACTGGTGACCCCCACCATCCTCTGGAGGTGACTGAAACCTAAGAAAACGTGTGCACAGGACGCATTGCTGGTGTTTTACAGTGAATCAAATAAACTGATGACAATCTGGACACGAGCAGAAAATGGTGACCACACTATGGAGTCCACTATTTCTGTAACAGGGAACAGTTTCAAACACAATTGAAAATTTAAAATCGTCTCGCGACCCCCACTTCGTAAACCCCTGCGTTAGTGTATTATTTAGCTTTTTCTCTCCAACAAAAACCCACTGCTCCTCGCTACCTCAAACACCTTGTTTGAAGGCCAGGCTTATCTGCTGTTACTTCTTTACATCATCATGTCATCACATTAGCATAACACCTAGCAAGTTGGTCGCAAAACAATTAGCAGCTCTCTTGCAGACCAGTATTTTCGTCATCTCTGCCAGGACGACATCAATCTGTTTACACTCACAGATCTGGGCTTATAGTTTTTAACCCAGGTTACCTGCTTTTGTCTGGCCAGCTGACCAATCAGAGCAGACCAGGCTCTTCAGGAGGAAGGCCTTAAAGAGACAGGAGCTAAAACGGAGTGTTTGGGAGATACAGTAAGAAGAGGTACTGCAGCAATGTGCAATATGAGAGAAATAATGCATTTATTAGGCACTAAAGCATGCAAACATATATGAGTAGATGCCAAAAATACAGTCATAAACCTGTAAGTGTGCACAGTATGGGCTCTTTAATCCTGCCTAGAACGTGGTGGTAATAGTGGCACAGCCATCAGTAGTCACAGCACTACACCTATATGAGTTGCTGAACAAATTGGGGCAGCAATTTAAAGGCCTGAAACCATGTTAGCGCTCACCATAGCTGAGCTTTAACACAGTTTTCATGTGCAGTGAGGGATTAAGAATGGCATTTCAGGAGCGCCCACTTCCACTGTTCGCCGTCTGATCAATTTATTGCTTGTTTATCGCTCTGTCTGACTTCCAACAATGTCGCCTTGATCCCATATTTTAGAGCTTATTTTCAAGGAGCGCAGAGTCATCACAACCAAAAGAAACGGCCGGAGCTACGACAACGTGACCCGTGTTGTACGGCGGTGATAATCTGAGATCTGAGCTGCGTTTTTAACCGCGTTATGTGCAGCGTTCTTGGAAACAGACCGGCTGCACCCTCTGGCCTTGCAGACAGCGACAATCAGGAGCACGCAGCACTGTCAGCATGTTGTGATTTATGACAGGGTTTATTTCACACAACTGCGTTTTCAGCATCGCCGGGGCCACTTGTGAGAACCATGTTCCTGCTGTATTGATTTGCACTCATATTAGTGCTGGTCAATATGCTTTTCTAATGTAACGCTGCTCTCATGGCCAAAGGTTTGACCGCTGTCCAGTCCCCACACCGCAGAGGTCTCTTATCATGTAGAGTCAAGTTTTCAAAGTGAATAGCCGGTACAGTCTATTGGATTTGTTTGATGCCATTGTGCATGGCTTCTGATTCCAGAGCGATGGTCCTTCAGCTCGTGGTAACACCATACCTTCTATTGATTTCATTTGTAAGTCTGAGGCTTTCATTATTGTGACATTTTGGTGAACTCCCTCGAGGATTAAATGCTTCAAAAAAATCATTTTAGCGGCGATTTCTTCACTATCAGAACCGAAACAAATAATCCAGATCGCCCTTGGTTTATAAATATCGCAGCGCTCGGTGGGTTGAAGTTGTTGTTTCCGACTGGCCCGGAGCAGATTATGGCATGTGCTGAAAGCTCCCGCCTGTCCGGTGATATAAATATCACTTCATCATACGTGCCGTAAATCTGGCGTCTCGCTGAGACGTCACTGTCATTTCACAAATCATACATGGCGTCGACAGAGAGCGAGCCCTATGAGATCAATTTCAATGCGTTTTTGAGGTTGGATGAGAATGTGATGCCTTTCAATTACCTTCAGTGTACACAACATGCGCGCCGGGGGATCGTTGGGAAGCGATGTCGGCCCCGTAAACACGCCATCGTCCGCAGGTCCGGCGCAGAATTCTGCTGTCGAGATGCAAAAATACAAAGTGAGATGCATTTTTGTGTAGGAACAGAACTGAATTACTGTCTGTTGTTGAGGTGACCTGACTGAATCACCTTGACTCCTTAAAAAAAACAAAACACACCATTTGATGAGCTAAAAATAAAAGAATGTGAGTTCAGCTGCTTGTTTGAATATAACATTAGTGTCAGTGGTTTGAGACTGGCTGGTTTTGCTTGAGCTTGTTGTTGAGGTATGGAAGCATAGCGGGGTTGAGTCAAACTTCTGCTGTCAGGTTGGCACAGTCCCTGTGGTGCTTGTAAGGCGACTGGCTTCCAGAATGCTGTGAAGCACAAAGATTTTGTCATCTCGCTTTTCTCCCTGCCTGTCATGCGACCTCTGGGTCTCCGCGGGGCCACAGCGAACTAAAGTAATTGTGAAGTATTTCTCCCTCTCTTGTACTTTCCTGTACTTCATCTTCTGTTGTGCCCATTTCTGCCTTTTTAAAAAAAATCTTTTTTGTGTATCTCATTTTCGGGGGTATATTTTTTTTTTTTTTTTTTGGTTTTGTAGTTTTTTTTTCGTGTTGTTTTTTGTTTTTTTTTTATTTTTTGTGCTTTTGGTCCCACTGCTAATTCTCTGCGTCTCATTATTTTTGTGTAGCTTCTGCAGGTAATCCTCCACTAGGTTTCAGGGGACTGGGCTCCCTCCCCATTAATGTTTCATGTGCTTTCTTATGGTTTGCCTTCGTAACTTTCTCCTCACCTCGACATCCACAGATTTATGTGGTGAGACGTATTTTTAAGTCAACCACAGCCGGTATGATAAATTAATTTGAACTAATCAGCCATTATTTGTTCTTATCTGTCGTTGTGTGGCATTAATGTGAATCATTACAGAGCTTTTGTGGTATTATTGTGCAGTAAGGTGCGCCAGTATCTGAAGAGATCACCACTGGGCCAGTTGCTTTCATGATGCAGCATACGTGTAAAATTGTGAGACTCGGGTATACACTTGTATACTTGCACAGATCACCAGTGCAACATCCTCTTTCCGAGCTGCCTTGCATTCGTAACAGATGTGTTAAGAGACAGAGGCGGTTGTGGTTTGATGCCATGCAGGTGACAAACCCATGAGCGCCTATGGGCTGCGTAAATGGTTGCTTATGTCCTTAGAAAAAAAAAAAGAAAATCTAGATGCTCCATCTCTGTCTGCAAGCTTCTCTACGCATGTACAGGCACGTGCACGCACACGTGCACGCGCACAACGCTTAGAGCACAGAAATGCAACCGGAGAGGAAAGACAGAGAGGTTCCCGAGGTACCAGACCTTGAGGAATTGCCTGTCACCGCGCTTTGTGTGCGCTGAGATGTGGGTGTGTGATGAAGGCTCTTGAAGACAGAGACAGAGCTGTATATGATTTCAGCTGCATACATACATACAGTAGGCGTGTGCGTCCTTGCCCGTGGTTTCTATATTTACGTGCAGTTAACCTCAACGAGCAGAGCGTGCATCCAGTTAAACCATCTGTTACGGCAGACACACACACACACGCAGCTTTCTGTAGTTTTATTGCTTCAAAGCTCAAATCCCAGACTTAGTATTACACAATTTGAGTCTGAATGTTCTATTTCATGCCTTTTACCTTCTTTGCTAAAGGCTAATTTCTACATACTCAACTAAACCAACTCCAGCTGGAGAATATTAGTATCTCTGTCAGCTGGAGCTAACAAGCCTAGACTGCCAGTGTGGCCATGTGGGTAATGTTGCTTATAGGCATATTATGGAATACATACTATAACTAGAGATTTCACTTGTTACTGTTTAACTGCACTAAATCCCCTCAAGCGCAGACGAGCGCTGCCATGCTTCCAGTCCTTGTTGCACAATGTATGTTGGCTAGTGTTTACACCTGTTTACCAGCCCAACAATATGCTCATGATACCTTAAGATAATATTTGGCCCAGTCAGTGGTTCCACACGACAAAGAAATGTCTCACAACAAAGTGGAAGGACTTTTGAAATTGCATTTTAAGAACATGAGGAGTCAGAGCGTCCTACAGCATCGGTAGGTGTGTGTTGGGTGGTCATCGGAAGAAGCGGGGCTCAAATCTGTCCTTTACCGCTTTGGTTCCGAAATAGTTTTGGTCCTGAAAACCTTTGGTGTGATGCCATTAAACTATTGGTAAAATTTCCAAATCAACAAAAGCAAAGCACTACTGGCAAGGCTGTTGACTTTTTTGTATATTACAAATCACACAGGAAGCAGCCCAAAAATAAGAAAATAAAAGCACCTGCAAAAGGGTTACTGTGCATTTTTTCTTAAATAAAACATTTTAAATAAAAATGCAGCTGTTTGACAAAACCTGGAGAAAATATTTATATTAATGACGTGTTTTTTTTGTGGAAACCAGTTTAAAAAGTTAATCTTTCATTATATGTTCAAATCAGGTTGTCTTTTCCAATAGAGAGCACCAGTGCCTGTCTTCTGCAGGAAGTGTTCTGTTATGGGTTGCATGTGGACTTAATTCTGCTTCAAGAGCCAAACAGGAGACAGTGCATCAGCCTGTAACTGACAGACAAGACACACAAATAACACATACTTTGAATAATCTGGTATTTTACTTAAGTGACACGAAGGGCTTCAGCCAGTCCTGTGCAGTACCTGTATAACAAGCTCCTCTATCACTTCCCTGCGGTTCCAATGGTTTCCATGGTCACATAGGAGGCTGCATTAGCAAGTTGAAAAACTGGAGAAGCAGCGGCACAGAGTCGTGTACATTCAGGGCAGCCACACTCCCTTATGTTTGCTGCTGCCGCTGACCTTGGTGGCGCGTCTCCTGCTGCGTTCCCACTGGAACAAGGCAGGCTGCGCTGTCAACCGCCTGTCTGGAAGAACCATCGGAGGTGTTTGTACAGCTTATTTCTAGCTGCTCCATCCTGGACCCAAAAGTCAGATTTACTGCTGGTTTAAAGTCACTCAGAAGAAGCTACATTAGAACCACTAACAAGTTAAGCGAATAACATTGATCATCTTTTTGGTGTATTAGGCAAGAAGACAGTTGAAGTTGGTTTGATGAAAGTTGGAAAAACGAGCAGTGTCAGGATGTCACTGGCTTTGGTGAGGACCAAGCTGTGATGGCTACACGACTGGGTTAGGGCATCTCCACAACAACAAGTCTTGTAAGGTGTTGCTAGAATGCAGTGATTAGTGTCGACCACAAGAAAGAACAACTGGTGATCCGGGCGGCGACAGGGTCATGTGCACCTGAGTCTTACTGATGCACAATGAGAGCAGTGGCTGGTCCTTGTGTCTGATTCCAATGCTAGAAGCCTTAATGCTGGCTAAGACAGAAAGGTGTTGGAACACACCGTGCATTGAAGCCTGCCAAGCAGACTGGTTGGCAAGTTAGGGCCTCCTGTTTCACTCATGTTCGTGGTGTAAAGATCATGTGCTTGTTTCATTACTGTAAAAAAAAACTTCTTCACGTCGGCTAAAACACATTTGCAAACAAATGACGATTTAGGTCATTTAGAACTTGTGTTTCAACTTGGACAAAAGCTTTAGGATAGTTTAATCAAGTTTACAGGGACTAAGGTAGAATGTGCTGTTAGACGTTTTTATACGCTGACATCTGTGTGGTTTTTACCTGCATTATTAAGAATACAACACTTGCTTCAGACAAACAGGGAAAGCAGTGTGCTGGACTTCTTCACCCGTCTCCCCTCAGTCACCTTTTGAAGGGCACAACACATGCATGCCAGCTGGAGTCCACTGCTGTATTCATATGACACAATCCGCACTGCAGCACACATCCAACACATCCTTTTAACCGTGGCGGTGTACGGAACCCGTTAGGGATCGACTCACTGTTTTGCTGCATGCCTGCACACCGCTAAGCTCAAAGCACTGCTGCTCTCGGTGCCACTGCTGTCACCGCTGCTGACAATATTTCAAAAGCCTCAACCCCACTCAAGCATCCACCTGTAGCTTTCCCTTTGGGGGAAGTTGTCGCTCCCCGCGGCATGCTGAGCTGAGCTCAATGTTTTCTTGTGGGGAGTGACGAGGACAGAACCAAACGCTCACGCTGTGCCGTCTGTACATTTTACACAATAATCTATTCTATGTGAGCCGGCTGAACTTAGTTTGATCACATCCCTGCATTGGGGTATTCCATTTATTTTGCCTCCCTCGTCTGACAGCCCGTCATAGGCCCGCAGTGTTTCTGTACGTCCTCCTCTCGCTGACAGCGGCGTTGCAAACAAATGTTTGAAATTCGAGAGAGAGGGCTCTAAATATCCGCTCAGTGACTTAAGCCTTTCTGCTGCCAGCCTAAATAGATGGCATTTTGTAATGGACTTTGCTTGAGTAAATGTCCTAAACTTTCGTCGACTGGGGCTGTGATTGTGCCCGGGACTTGGCACAGTCTTTGTCTGTCAATAAGAGCGACGCAAATCTTGACGTTTGCCTTCCCCTGCTGGTAGCCGCAATGGTATTTATCCCCCTGTTGCTCCTCCGTAGGCTGCCCTTTAGTATGCTGTCATGCTGAGCGGCTGCAGGGAAGACACACACACATGTGTCGCATGACGTGATGACTCAGGCTTTAATGCCCTGCCACATGGCTGTCGTGCGCACAGCCATCCCCCCTTCTAAGCTCTCAGCCTGTTGGTGTGTGTGATATAGGGTTATATTTAAGTGCATTGGAGTCTGTTAGCGTCCAGCGTGTGTGTGTCTGTGTTTGAAACGTGACTGGAGGCTCTGATGCTTCTCTGTCTGATTGAAGCAGCGTGGGCAATGTTGTGATGTGAAATGTGGGAATGGTGGGGGAGGGGCAGGAAGGTTGACACAGGGATCTCAGGACTCGAGGCGACGTATGGAGAGGAGGGAGGATGGGTGAGAAGAAGGAGGGAGTTGTACACTTGCGTTTGTCCTGAGACAAAGGGCCGTGGTACATTGTGTCTGTTTTGCTTTCGCATCATCCGGAGTGGCAGTCGGGAGATTCCATACGAGGGATTTATGCAGTGACTTTTTCACTTCGCTGGAGACGACTAGAATAGCATCGACGTGATGCAAAGCCGATCGAGATACAAAAACCTAAAAGTGCACTGCAGATGTGCCCTTGGTTTGTCATTCATTGCAGCACAACCAGGCCCGGATCCCTGCAGCTATAGGAGAGGGGAAGACAAGCAACAGGAAGAGCGGAGGGATGAAATCACTGCAGACTGACGAAGTTGCATCTAAGTTTAGATAAGTGAAGAGGAGGACGAGAAATTAGAAGGAGATGAAGTGTACTGTTGGAATATCGGCATATGGAGTGGAGCCATAGTGGTCGCAACCATTCAGCTCTGTGACTCAGAGCCCTGATGTTGTGTGGGTGGGCTTTTTTTTTTTTTTTGCAGAGATTGGAAGGGCAACAATTGGCTCCTGACATAACCGCAATCAGACTGCTCTCCAAGCAGAAGCCACCGCGTGTCGGTTGTTTGTCTGCTCCACGAGCAGGATGAACTGTCAGACCTCCAGAAGGCGGGAGATGCCGACCATTTCTGAACCATCCCAATGGCCGCTGCAGATCCACCAAAACAGAGCATCCTTTCTCTTTGCAGTTTACCTCCTTGATTCATCACAAGGACAGCCTGTGACAGAAGGGACAACCTTGCAGCTTGTGCATCACCACTTTCTTTTCAGCCACCAAGCAGCTAATTTGTTTGATATGCCAGAAGCCCCTGCCGTCTCCCAGACAGCAGCGGGAGTGAATGATGAACAGGCAGTGGGAGAGGTCTCAGCTCGCCGTGCCACTAGGCCCCCATTAAGCCTCGATTGGGGTCTATTGGCCTGATTTCTCTTCCTGTCCGGTGCTTGGCAACGCTTTTGCTTTCACATTAGAAGCGAGTGTCAATGATTGCTGATAACACTATGAGGGAGGACAATGGCGTGCGCATTAACCGTTGCTGGCACTGCTGCGGACCTGACAATATTAGCATCCAGAGAGATAACGCATGCTGTTAACCGTTTCACTCACAGTTAAATCACAGATAGTCGAAGGAAGACAAGTTTGAATGTAATTGGCTTTCCAGTAAGAGTGTTTTTATATTCCATCTCGCTCTCGGTAGGCAGTTCTCGGTGTACCGATCAGCAGCTGGCCCTGGTGCTCATTTTTAGAAACTGTTGCTGCAGTGCCATGCATTTTTAATGGCTAAGGCCATTGTAGCAGGCTGTGTTGTGCGTATGTGTGCATTGACTGCATGTGTGTTCGTGTGTCTGCCCTCCGTGAGCGTTCATGGGTGTATATATACAACATGTGTGTTCTGTGTGTACCAGGTGGCTTTACTGCCAGTATGTAGAGAAGAGCCACTTGTCTGAAATGTGTGTGTGTGTGTGTGTGTGTGTGTGTGTGTGTAAGCCTCCGTCAGCATATGTGTGCATTTGTACATGAGCCTCTGCTTCCATTTGTGTTTGTTCACCGTTTTGTTTGCTAACACTGATTTGGAAACTAATGTGATGCGACAGCTTTGGACTTCAGACACACTCCCTGAATCATTTTGAATAAGACCTGTCGGGCTCACATTCCCAGAGGTCTGTCTATTAATGCTTCCCTGGCTCCAGTGCATCTCTGCAAAATTAATTTGAGGCTTTGCCCAAGCTTAAAAAAAGCCCCAGAAATGATCCAAAATGAAATGGGAAAACAAAGCACATGCAACCAAGCATTTTACAAGGAATGTCACGTTCATGTTTATTTCATGGCGGTTCCTAAACACAAGAATATGCATTTTGTAGAATGAGATGTGGTTTCTCACAGGACCAGTAACCAGTGGTGGAGATGCAGTGCAGCCATGCTGCTTTGGAGATGTTTATTTCTGGGCAGTTTTTGCACATTTATGCTCACTGTCGGCTCATTTCTTACGCAAAATAAGGTCCTGCAACTCTATGGAAGCAGCACGATCATGGCTAGAAGCAGAGAGAACATGTCTTTAGTACAGTGTGACACATTTATATCGCCAGAAATCATAAAAAATGAAAAACAGAAAGTTGATTTTTTTTCTCTCTCTAGTGCTCATTTTACAAAATTAAAAACTTGGTAGAAAATTTTGATGTAACATCACAGTTTTATACTTGGATTGGGTTAATTTCCTGATAATGTCACAGACGAGTAGTTCAAGATCCATGAATAGTTCAGCTACTCTTTTTTGTTTTTGCAGTTTCAGGTTATTATAAAGGCTGTTTTTTGTAATTTCTTAATGTCAGTGTGCCATACAGGTGTCTCTTCTTCACAATTATCCAGAATACGTGCAGGAAAAACTAGAAAATGGCAAACAACTTGGTAGACAGAGGAGTACAAGTGTTGTATGTATGCAATAAATACATTTCAGGGTAAAGAAAGATGTCGATGATTGCACAGCAAGTCAAGAATGCTCTTAAGGTTGTAGGCGTTTATGTTTCCTTGCCAACCATAAAGAGAAAACTTCATGACAAGAACCTCAGGGGATTCAGCACAAGATTCAAACCACTGGAAAGTCTTAACAACAGAAAGCACCAGGTTGTGAAAACATACGAAAAATAACAAGTTGGAACAAATTTCTGTGGATAAATGGAAAAAAAAAAAATTTGTTCGCATTCAGTCAGATGCTTTAAAATCGGACCACATTGTACCATCAGCAGGACGACCATTCTAATCATCATCATCAAGGCCAAAACACCCAAAGAGCTTTTCAAGGTGAAGAAGCGAGATAACCGTGACTGGCTGACTCAGTCATTTGATCTCAATCCCACTGAGCAGCGCTCCACTTGCCGAAGACGAGACTAAATGCAGAGAGACCTCTCAGCAAGCAAGAGCTGAAGGTGGCTGCAGTGAAAGCATGGGAGTGCATCACCGGGGACAGAATATGTTGTGATGTCTGTACAAAAGATTTTCCACAAAATATCACATACAGTGATTCGGTTTGACGGAACGCGTATCTGTACAGTTACTTCTGAAAACCTAAACTTTGGCCTCGGTGTTTGAAGGCCGATACTCCTACACGGTTATTTCAATAATTAAACATAATATATTATTCTATCATACTACAAATTTATTGGAGTAGACATTTTGTTTGCTTTAACGTTTTATTATTATGTCTAAATGTTCATTGCCCTATGTCATGGCGATAGAATGGGGATACCATCGACATTTAGTCTTTATTACACTTACACTACCACTGGGTAGGAAATCTATTGGAAAAAATAAAGGCTCCATTTACGACACAAAGGATTTGTGTCTGCAAGTGTGTAACCAAAAAAAAAAAACGGAAGAGGATAGCACTTTTGTTTTCCCCGGTAGCTAAAGCGGCAGATGGTTGAACAACTGGAAAAACTGTGGAAACTCTGCCCAGCAAAGGAAAAAAAGGATCCTGTTGTCAAGAGGAGGCAAAGACTGCGAAGAGGGAGAGTGATAGATACCAAGATAGAACAGAAGTGAACCTCGGACAGGCATCCATTTGACGCAGAGAGTGCCAGGACTAGAGAGGGCTCAAAACCAACATTCTGTTGGCGTCAATTCCACTGGATCAGAAAGTGAGAAAACCTGTCTACTTGTTAATCCAACTGGGTGTACTACTTTGCCTGGGAGTCTCTATTTCAAATCCTTCTTTCTTCTCTCTTAACTGGTGCTGATCGTTTCGTGCCCCGCGTTGTTAGGAGCAGCGAGAAAAATGGGAAGTGATCAGGTCTTTGCGGCAGTGGTGCCAACAGCAATACCGCTCGGAACTGTTCAAGGAGGATTGAGCTTGAAAAGTTAGCACTCGAGAGCAGAGACTTGGTTCTTTTATATAGTATCTGTTATTTCATTTCAAATTCAGCATCTTGAAGAACAAAAAACAAATGGTAGCTGTCCACATGTAACTAGTTTATGCTTGGACTTTATGTAGAGCTGCAAAATATGACGACCGCCTTTGGAATCAAATACGGGTTTAAAAGCCTCCGGTGAAAATCATTTTTAGTGAAGCAGCTTGTCCATATGGATTTTTTTTCTTTAGAGGCTACAAGACACATCATGAGCAAGAGAAGGCGTCAACGGCATGGCGGGAAATTTGCTGCTTGAAACTGCAGATGACCCAAAGAAAACACAAACAGAGGCTTCGAGGGTTTCATATGCAAGAACCCAAAGGAACCACTCGATAATCGGTTTCCAGTTCAAACATGTACGGCTGAATTACTCCAATGTTACCACGTGAGCACTCGAGCAGTGTTTGAGGAGAGTCGTTGGTGAGCAGGTGTGCTCGAGCCGTTGCAAATTTGAAGGGAGTGAGTGGAGAGAGACCGGTCCGTTCATAGATCTGTACATTCTAGAGCAGGAGTCTCCAATCCTGGTCCTGGAGGGCCACAGTCCTGCATGTTTTAGATGTTTCCCTCTTCCAACACACCTGATTCAAATGATCAGGATTGTTATCAGGCTTCTGCAGAGCTTGATGATGAGCTGATCCAGGACTGTTGCTCTCGAGGACCAGGATTGGAGACCCCTGTTCTAGAGGAAGCAACAGCATTGGCTGACACCGAAGCCATTTTAAGGCCGGAAAGAATGATTTTATGGGTAAAACTTTTAAATATGAAACTTTGATGCACCGGAATGAGTTATTGGGTTTAAAGAGTAACTGCAGAGGGACTTTAAAATGTCGCTTTAGGAGGAACCAGCTTGTTATTCAGGACTTTTGCTTTGATAAATTCTATTTGTTTAGAATCTTGTCTGATGAATGTATTTGACAGAGTAACTCCTCCATGATGCTCACTTTTGGGGCAAAGATATGGAAAGAAAACTCCTACAATACAAACCTACAGCCAGGTCTAGAGGGAAACCCTGGGATTGATCATGACTAACAATGACTATCATGACAGTGACGTGGCAACGCATGGTGGTCAATTAGCTGCCAGTCATGTATGGACACATCTCCAAAACCGAGCACCATCAGTGTTGCATGCAAGTGTGAGCTGAATATCAGCAACAAATGCAGCCGGGCTACCGAGCGAGGCGTTGGAATGAGAGGGAGGAGGAAATAAGACGAGGGACGGATCAGACAGAGAGGCGAAAGAGATAAAAATGACAGAGATGGTACGAGCAAGAGAGGCAGAGAGGCGACAGAGGGGATTAGCAGCAGAGCAAGAAAGACACCCATTTCTTTTTGTTGTTGTTGTTGTTGTTGTTGTTGTGCTCTCATTCCTTTGCTCTTTTTTTTCTTCCCCCCCCCCCCCGCCGTCCAAACACTATAGACACTTGGCCTAACACACAGCGATGAAACAGAACGCATCCCGGCCCGCCTGCCCTCCGCACTGCACAACACATGTCGACGTACGCAGGCGCTCGCAAACAGGGACAATCCTCTTGACTTATGTAACTGCTTTTGTTGCACTATGCACTCACTTCAGACCCCTCCCCCGAAAGCCTGTGTACGCCGTGTGATGTGATTATGCGCGGATCTGCCTCTTCCTCCGTCCTCCCTCTTCGTTCTTAACCTGTTTGTTATAATCCCCCAGGAAGGTAACGCACAAACATGCGCCGTAGAGTCACGGGCGCTCGTTTTGATATTGCACAGATGGACATGTGAGTCATCGCAGTGCTGTTGTTTAATTAAGTGCTTGTTGTGTTTGTCTGCGTGAATGTGCTTCCTTTTTTTTTTTTTTTGGTTTAATCCTCTCATTCAGACAGAACACCTTCCTTTTTGGTGTCCAGAATGGCTTAATCCAATTGAATGCATCACCTAAATTAATCCAGGGTTGCTCTTTTATTTCCCCCTACAGGTATTAAAATGACACTTACATTTATCCGTCCACCAATACATTTTTAAACTGCTTCTTCGGGTCAGGGATTTTAATATTTTCAGCAGAGGTTTTTTTGGTGTCTGAAATGGATTTTTTGTAGAAAATGGCCAACAACATTTGTCCACTGTGGTGTGATCAAATTGCTCTGCTTAGGAAAAAAAAAAAAAGCCTCTAACCAGCTTTTTTTTTTTTTAACCACATCACAGAGGCAAAGAAGAAAAGCGGTAAATCCTCTCTACTGGAAAGGTAAAACTAATGTCAAAATATAGTTAGAAAATAGGATTTGCTGTCAGTATTTTCCTTGGCTGCGTGTTATTTTTTTTTTTGCATAGTTAAGGATTCAGCTTCTTACCAGCGGTTGACAGACGTGTTACCGTCAGGACAAATGTTCCAACGATCCACTGCCCCAATCGATACGAATCATTAGTGATCACGGAGGCCGATAACTGATATTTGGAAACTATATACTTCTCCTAAATCACCATCTTGAATAACACAAACCCCAACACCAATTTAAGTGAATTGTTCAACGTTTATCCTTCGATAGATTTGAGATCGCTCGAGATCACAAAAGTGGTGGCTGCATTGGAGTTTTTACCAAAACAACGATGCAGATAATTGGAAAAACACTAAAAACGTTGGATTATTGGTCGACCCATGTTTCTTGCTCAAAGGCGCTTCGGTGGAGCAGATGGTCGCCAACACGGGGAACCTTAAACCCTTCTCCTCCCGTTGAAGGACACCTTCCCCGCAGACTGTGGCCACCCTGCTGCCCTCGGCGTGTGTCAGAGTTGAAGGCGGAGTGAAAATGCAGATGCTTCACCGCGAACAACGCAGCGTCGCTTCTATTTCGGTGCGCCTTAGTCCGCCGGTCGTCTCCCGTTAAGTGCTACGAATGTTCGGCCTTCTGTCTCGCATTAATCACAGAGCAAAGGACAGCACTCAGATTAATATTTTATATGCTGCATGACACTTGGCAAGATGCCCTCCTCCACCATGGTATTGGCAAAGTGACAACCATACAATGTACCAGTGGTGTCTAATTAGTGCTAAAGCAGACACAACAGACTCCATGCCAGTGGGGATGCAGCGGGTTTTGTATGGATAAGTCAATCCATCGGGCTGAATAAACCTATAGATTCCAGTGTTGGAGGTCGTCATCTCCGCGCTCATGTGATGGTGTCATATTTTGACTGCCATACAAAGCTGATGTTTCATTTGAATGAGCAACATACAGCAAATCGGCTCTGGATGTACTCGCTCCATCCCATTGCAGTTTCTCTTTTAAATGTATTCTTGTAACCGATCTATTCTTTACTCTGCTACTGCATGGCTGGCAATACGCAGATTTTTGCTTCACTGGCAGCTCACAGGTACCCGACCTTGAAAGCAAGGCCTGGCTCTGCATTGGTTGGCACATTGGAACACATTAGAGGCCAATGGTGGCTTGTCTCCCATGGTCCTACTTTGGAAAAGATTTGTTTGATATCAGTGCCAGAGGGTGCATATGTGTGTCCAGAGAGAGTGGGGGAAACGAGAAAACACACTCACATGTATAGAGTACAGTATGCCTTCACTGCTTAGGGGTAGTTTAGGGAATATGGTGATGAGGTGAGCTCCAGGAACAGGCTTAATGGCTGTCTTGGTTTGTAAACCATTTTCTCCAGCTTTGTAAATGACTGAACGTTCATTTTAATGCTCTCATTTCTCACCGTCTAAGTAACCACACCGGCCAATGGACAGTAAAAACCACTACAGTACCTGGCACCTTTCGTATTCGATCAACACAAGTGTCCGGATGCATTTCATTGCTGTTTGAACTTGTCGTAAAACAAAGACTCATGATATTGCTGTGTGAATGTGTTAAAGGTTAATTTGGCATTAAGTTACATTCTAATAAAACATTTTCCTCCCCACCACTTTGAAAGGGTAATACATGAAGCCATCTAAATGCATATGCTGGCTCCCACTCGCCACATCCATTATTCATAGACCGGAGGAAAACCAGTCTCAGACTTTTAGTCCTGCAGTTGCTTGTGTCTTCCTCCTCATCCCTCTATTTTCCCTTTTCTCCTTCCTTTCTCGTTATATATAGCCAAACCGTGTTTTTCCTTAAATTATTCTCCCTCTTATCTTTTTAAATGTCCACTTGGGTTTTGTCTTTGAAACCTCTCCTTTTTTTTTTTCCTCCACTTCAGACTTTACGATGTCTTTTCTTTCTGTTCTCAAATCTCTCACTTGTCTGAAGCAGATATTGAATTGGATGGAAGATGAAAGGCTTTCGAGTAAGCGGAAATGATGACATTTATGTTTTATATGTACACGACAAGCGTTTCATCTGGACGTGTTCCTTAAAGGCCTCCTCACTCTCTTAACCCACTCTACTCAATAATGAGCATGTGTTGTTGTAAAACACTGTGTTTACATGGTGGAATTGATCAGATGTCAATGAGATTTTTGTAACTTCTCCTCTGCCTGTTCCTTCCTGCGTTAGATAGTTTGGACTGTTTGATAGTTTATGGATTGAACACTCTGTTTTCATAGTGGCCATGTTCAATATGTGCAATCCAGTGAGAACAGTAGGTTGAATTTGCGAGGCGAGAAAGAGCAAAGATCTCAGTATGCAAACAAATTACAAGTATGCCTTCGGAGACCTGGTGGTGATGTGGGTTAGTTATACTATGGATTTCTCTCGCTACAGGAGAAACTAATAGCATACACACAACAAACACACAATCAATGTCTCCCTGGAGTGACAATGTGCAAAGGTATTTTTGAACCATATCATGTCTCCCCCTCGTCCACAACAGCCGTCTTTTCATTGCAGTTTTCAGTGTAGTCACATTTCTGACGTGGTCCTTCTTAGATCATAACCTGACCCTGAGCACCGTCGCTCTTTGGGTCTCTCTTACCGCTTTCACAGTTGTTGGTAGCAGCAGGTTGTTTTCAGAGAGAAATCTCTGAATGCTCTCCCCACATGTCTGGTGACGACTGGCAGTTATTATACTGGAAGGTTTAGCATCTAAAAAGCCTCCAAAGTCTTCAGGAGAACTAAAAGAAGAGGGAGTGTTGGACTTCCAGTCACCAAATTTCCAGATGCAAGGAGTTCACCCCTGTGCGATATCACCTAAATACCAGATGGTTTCTAAAATGTGTCACCTTACAGCAATTCATCACTCCGAAGATAAACAGAAGGGTATTTGCTTTATGTCAAATCTAAGCTAGCAGTTTAGGTTTACTGTATTAAGAAACAGAATTCAGGTCAAGACAAGTCAGAACCATCCATCCATCATCCATCCTCCATCCATCCATCCATCCATCATCTCTACACCTATTAATCCTCACTAGGGTTTTAGGGGGCTGGAGTCTATCCCAGCTGACTCAGGGTGAAGGTAACCAACCAGTCTATCACAGAGCTACACTTAGAGACAGACAACCAAGCACACTCACATTCACACCTACGGACAATTTAGAATCACCAATTAACCTCAACATGTTTCTGGACTGTGGGAGGAAGCCGGAGAACCTGGAGAGAACCCACGCTGTACGGGGAGAACTGTACGGTGCTAACCACTGAGCCACCATGCAGCCTCATTTCAGAACCAGTGACCTTTCATTCCCTAGATGAAAATCTCGTGTATTTTTTCAATGCGTTTTATGTCCATCTTTACCTCTGATGACAGATTCAATCCTCTGCATTGAGGATACATGTTGCTGTCCTACAAAGTATCCCAACAGTGTTCTGTTGGATTCAAATCCGGTGACAAACTTCACCAGTTCATTCTTTTTTCTTCTTTAGGCGGTCTTGTGTGATTTGGATGGTTGTCATGCTGGAATATTCTTCTTCTGCCAGTCTTCTGGAGATTAGGAATTCTCTTGTCAGCCTGTGTTTTATTAACAGGCATTCGTGGTGCCGTTTATAAATGTCATCTCCCCAGCCAGATTTGTGTCACCACATTCCCTTCCTTTGTGCTTCACTGTCAGGACTATGCATTCACTGTAGTCTTGGCCAGATTCACGGCAAACATGCTGGACCTGATGTGAGCCAAACCAACGTATCTCTGTCTGGGGCTATGTTAGCCGCATTGAGTCGCATTACTTCCATAAACTGTGAGGTAAACAGCGGTAGTCGATGTGGACTGGCCACAGTGGGTAACTTCTAGTCAATACGGAGATCTGAGCTGTTTCCAAACTGTTGCTGGAATGAGATCTGAAGTTGCTTGAACATTGGGTGGACTATGTTTTTTATTCACTCTGTCTGGATGGGTGGTGCCAGCTAGAAAGCTATCCTCAGACATCAGGCTGATGTTTGCCGATGAATTCGTGAGCAGACCTTCAGTTTCTGTCCTGTCTGAGCTCGAGGAGATTAAAAAAAAGGAAGCATCTGGTACCGACTGTCCACGCATATCCATAAAAAGAGCTTTCTGTATTTATCTGATGTAACCGAAACATCAAGAACTGAATCAAACTGAATCCAATCAAATCGAACTGAAAGGACGGCGAATTCAAATCAAATGGAAGGAGGAGATCAGTGCCAATATCCAGCAACACTTGCTGTTGTGTTTAGCTCCATTGCCTGTTGGAACATAATCCTTTAACTGGCTTTGCGTTGCTATCACAATGGCAGAACTTATGATTTCTGTTAAGCCGCTGACTGTCAGGCTCATGCAAATGAGACTATTAAACTGTTTAGCTGTTGCAGTAGCATATCCCCCCAAAAATAATTGTCTGTCTCATCCAAGCTGTTCAGAGTATAGAAACATACAAAACTGGACATCCTTACAGTTCTCTTATCCATTCATACAGCATCTCCTCGTCTCTGCTGAGTTCCTTCACTTACCTCTCTCCCTTCTGTCACGCTCTTTTTCTTTTCTTCCATCCTCCTGTCTCTTTCGATTTCGCCTCTTCCTCCATTCCCCCCCCCGCCTCCAACATCTCTCATTTTCCCTCCTATGCTTTTGCATGCTTTTGCAGGAAGGCTCGGCCACAAGCTGTTCTGCTGACTCAACATTTGTTCCCTCATAGTTTACCCCTTTACTCCCTCCTGCTTGCTTTCCGTCCTCGCTCCTTCTCCTCACTCCCGCCCTCCCTTTACCGTTTCCCGCCTTCGATCTCCACAGCCAGTGAATTTCCAAACCCCTTTCATTCTGCTCCTTCTGCTGCCTCCGTCTCTCCCTCTGTCTCATCTCTTTTCAGATATTTTGCCCCTGAGTGGATGTACAGTAGCCCAGCGCTGAGTTGTCCTGCTAAAATTAGATGATGTCCCGGGTTATTAACACCCTACTACAGGGTAGAACTGGCCATGCTCCAACCACCAACAATCCACATTATCCCTACTGCACGGGGAGGTTACAGTTTTTACTGTGCGTCGTCGCTGTGGGTGCCGTGCCTGCTGGCTCACATCCAGACTAATATTTCTTAACAGGGCAGCGATTCTGGTACCACTGGCCCCAAACCTTTTTGTCTCAGCATTGTGCTTCACAGTAATCTTCATAAGTCAGTGAGGGAGGCTACAGGCTCTCACGAGGATTGTGGCTAGTTTGGGTGGGTGTAATATTTTTTCCTGCAACACAGTCGTCCCTTAAAAAAGTTGCCATTTTAATTTAAATTTTTCTTTCTCTCTACAGCGTCTTTATGAGAGTGCACGTGCTGCTCAGATCTTTTACCAGAGCAGCCCTCATTTTGCAGCATCTTTCTGCTTCTAATCAGGAATCTGCTTCCAAACTCACAGAGATTTTTTTTTTCTCCATGTGAGTGATGATTACTGCAATGTTGAACTGTGCACCGCAGCAAATGGCCACAATCAAGAATGTCATCCAGACGACGAATCCTAGGGACAGAGGCCATGATAGATATAGGGGCTGTAATAAGCGTGAGCATCCCGATGCTTTCCAAGGTGAGCGTGTGAAAGCTGAGGCAGCGACAAATACTCAGTGGCCCCAACGCAGTTTAATTGTTTGCCTGCATAATAAATCAAATGTGTCAGGGGGGATTATTTATACAAGGACTGTGTTAAACAAATGAATCACCAGTTTGCTCGACTCTCCGTTTTTCCTTTGTGTGTGTGTGTGTGTGTGTGTACCTGTGTGTCGGCGCCTGAGGATTACATCGCTGCGTTATTTGCTTGCTTTTCAGTATGATTGCGTGACAAGACTTGTGGGTCTCTTGTTTTTTTGTGTGTGTGTGTGTGACTCTGAAATTCATGAGGGAGCGTGATTCTCGTAGCTTCTCCGCATTCTGCCCGTCATTGATGCATCAGCCGCTGCCTGAATGCTCCGGCAGAAGAAACCGGGGAGGGAGGAAGGAAAACAAATTAACACAAATAAGTCAACGGGCCTCTTAAGTGCCACAGTGTGTAAATCTGTAAAGCTCAGAGGGTGAAGACCTGCGTCCAGAGAGCCGTTCTAGCTCGCAGTGTGCGGCGGCACCTTTGTGGGATGCTAGTCATTGTTCCTGCTGTTGCTAAGCGACAGTTGAAAACCTGTTTAAAGGACAGTTTTTTTTTGCTCAAGTTGAGATGTTTTCCAATTTTACTGACCTGTATGAAGCTCAGCAGGAGAAAAAAAAAAAACAGAAAAAAAAAACGCCTTGCCCTCTCTGTCCAGAGACTTTTTTTGGTTTATTTGGTTTAATGTAAACCAAGACAATCATTTTAAAGCGAGGTGGATACGATATGTTACAGCGCAGTCCTGTCCAGATGAGATGGAACACATGATGTACACTAAATAATAAAATAAAGTCTTTTTGAGCAAGGAAAATTTCTAATGAAATTACATTCAACCAACAAACCAAATTAAGTTGAGGGAATAAGTTTCTCCTTAACGAAGATATTTTTCATGTCAGGAGGGGACTCGAGATCTTGAACTTAAGATGAAAACAAGTTAAACTATCGAGTCAATTTCACTAAATTAGCTCAACTTTAATCTACTTTTAAACCAACTAATGCATACATTTGTGTTTAAATTACATACAAAATTATTATGTCAACCCAACTCATCAAAATTATGTTTGCAACTTAAAACAAATTGTTTTAATAATGAAACTATGCTTAAAGATAAATTACTTTTTAAGACTGTACTGGGATCTATTATGGAAGCTACTGTATATATTGTAATGTACGTAGTTGCATTTAAATACAGTAATGTTTAGTGATAGCCCAGTTATCGGCCTCCCTGATTGTGATATCCAGTGTTTGATATTTTTCCTATCATCTGTATTTTTATTGACTGATTATTGCTAACTTTCAGGTCTGAAATAGTACAAACCGAACAAAAAAACACAACCTGTTGCCACAAACCAAGAAATCAGCTACTCTCACGGTGGCTAGTTTGCTAATGCTAACGACTAGTTTAAGTCTGGAAAACAAAATGTAATAATGCTTTAAGATGTGGACCTTAGAGGGCAATAAAACTGAGAGAACAGCAAACAAGAGACACACAATCAGTCTTAGTTGATCTGACATAATGGTCCGGTTTCTATTTTACATATTCAGTTATAGAAGAAGCCCAGTGACCATCGACAGGTCATATTTTGTTGATACATTACATGTGATGAATATCGGGTTCCAAATATCGGCTACCTGTCTTTCTTGATCTCTAAACATCGGCATTAGTATCGACCCTTTTTAAAAAAAAAAACATATCGATCGTGTCCTGGTAATGTTCATTTCAAATTATGTCCACCATGAACTTTTTATTCCAAAAAGTAATAACCAACAGCTAGAATACAACAAGAAATACTGTCGAATGCCCAGAGGGTGGAGTGACAAAGGAATTTAAGGGAGGCCGAGCTTAGTGTTTGGTAAGAGCAGAGTGCGGAGCCGGATCAGGGCCTGGAGGACCGGAGCTACGACTCCCTCAGCACCCTTTAAATTTGATGCAAACAGCCGCAGGCAGGGCAACAGATAGGTGACGTGGGATCGTTCGCTCGGGCGGAGGTCAAGGTCGGCCGCGGTGTTGTGTACGATTTGTTGGATATTGCAAGTCTTTTGTGGGCGTGGTGGGGGCATAAAACCGTTTCTTAGCTTGTTAGGCTGCCGACTTGTTTCCTCGGCTCACAGTCCCAAAACTCACATCCTTCTTTTGCCGCGTCTCTCTTCCACTTCGTCTACCACTGTTTTTTTTTTGCAGCGCTTTCACTCTGTTCCTTCTGCTTTCTGCCACCCAACATCCATCGCCTCGTCCCTGTCTCTGGGTCCGGTGCAGAGGAAGGCTGCCCTGTGGCCCCGCCCCCCCTCCCCGGCAGGGTGATGTATGAGTGGCTTTGACGTCACTTCGGGCCCAACGTCATAGCAACTCAGTGCTCCCAGGCTTGCTCTTTCTGGTGCTTTCTCTCGCTGCCTCTCCCTTATTCCCTTTTTTTCCCCTCTTGTATCCTCCATTAATCACCTTTTTCTTTCTCCCTTTGTTTTTTTCCCAGTGTTTAATCCTCCGCGGTAGCTCCTCTGGTTTCCCCCCATCCTCCACATCCATTTCTTTTATCGCGTCTTTTCATCGTTTTTCATCACTCTGCTTCATGTTAAGACGTAATCTCGCCGTCTGCCTCGCTCTCGCTCTCCCAGAACTGTCTGTCTTCGTCAAAAGCCGCATCCTCCTCTTCGTTTTACTATTTATTGCCCCTCGCAGACGTACAAATGCGCAGGACATGTTTTGAGACGTGCAGCAAGCCAGCCCTTCTCTCATGTGGCACACAAGCCCATCCCTGTTCAGCTTATCAAGATCAACCCTATTCCTGGATACCACGAAACCTGCAGTCTGTTTCCCCCACTTCTCTCTGTGATAACTTTGCTTTGCCAGATGCCCGGTGACTCACCTTTATTTGTCAAGGAAGCCGCCCATGGCTTTGACAAAAATAAATACATGAAGAGCAATTTAAAAGTGAATTATCGGTCAACTTTGACTTCCAGAATAGCAGGGGAAACATTTTATCGGACTCGACAAGACGTGAAGCTGACCCACTTTCCGCTTTCGCTCTCTGTCTTCCTGTCGTCTTGTCTCGCTGCTATCGCTGCCTGCGGTCAGTCTGTCCACTTTTAGAGTTGGTGCAGTGTGGTGAGAGGGATGCAGACTGAGATAGAGACCTCGCCTGGCTAAAAAGGAACGAGGAACGCTCTTTGTCAGCAACTGTGACACATCTCCTGCCGAGCCTGCCCCATGTGGATCGAGCCGAGGCACTTCAGAGCAACTTTGGGTCGTGTTTGTTCAAACGCTGGAAAGAAAAAGCGGACAAGCGAGACGCGGGGACCTTTTCTTGCAAAGTGATTTATATCGTTTTTAGATGTCAGAAATGGAAAGGTGGCGTTTTGCTGCACCTGCTGCTCATCGCGTCGCTGCTACGAGTTAATCACAGCCGATGTTAAGACGTCTTCCTGTTCCTGCTCTCATTGTCCTACATTTGCTTGCATAATGACGTAAAGTTATTCCTCCGTGATGGCTTTCTCCACGCGTACCGAAATGTTCTCCTCCGAGGCGATGTAAAAATGGATTCTGTTAATTACATATGCATAATTCACCTTTGGTTCAAGGATTACAACAGCAAAAAAAAAAAAGCACGATCATGTTCTTCATATCAACCGTAAGTCGTCGATCGTCTTTTCTTTCTGTAATCCGCTGAAACGTTTTGTAAACGTTGTTATACCGTGTCAAGAGCCGATGATTTGAAAACAACCCGCTGAAATTGAAATTATGTTATTTCTCACCCCGCCGTGAAATCGAGGCAAAAAGACGAAAAAAAAAAAACTGCCAGAGGAAGCATGTATTTTATAGGAAACGCATTTCGACACAGCGCAAGTAAACAGCTACCCGGTTTGCCGGGGGTTCACAAAAACAAATGCAAAAGCTTTCATGTACTGGATAAAGATTGAATTACCATCAGATATTGAGAGCAGCAGGAAGGGCGTCGGAATAAACAACACGGGCGGTGTGGTACTTTTAGGACGGAGCGGTCTTTCATCTCGGAGTGATATATTTTTTTAAGCGATTAATTATTGATGAACGCCGCATCATGTGCTAAACATTTATGTACTTTTCCAAATGATTAATAAATCATTTATCGGTCGTGCATTTAAGTACTGCAAGCCATAGGCTATTACATATATTAATCAATTAATCATCAGTAAGCAATTGTTAAATAATTACTTAGTTCTTTAGTGATAGTTTAACTATTGTGTTCTTCATAGGAAATGGTACATTACACACAACAACAACAACAAGTAAACATGTTTAAGGAGCTGGACGCTGTGGCTTTTTTTTCCATTTTAAAAACTCCTCCTAATTGGATGCATGTAAAGTGAGGAATAAAGAGAGCAGAGCTTCGCTGCATCTACATAACTCAGTCCACGGCTAGTTTCTGTGCACACCCTCTCATCCACTGAAGCTTCTTCTACTGGATTCAATTCAATTAAATTTTATTTGTATAGCGCATGTTTACAACAACAAGTCATCTCATAGCGCTTCCAAGAGGCAGAGACAGAAACACCCAACAATCCAAAACATGTGGATTCCCTATAAGCTTCAGCAGTCCGCAACAGTGGGAAGGAACCGAAAACCCCCACAGTGGAAAAAAAACCTCCGACAGAACTGGGCTCAGGGAGGGACGGCCATCTGCCTCGACCGGTTGGGTGGAGGATTCAAAGTCCTACAGTTCACTTCTGCTGTTCTTTGAGACTTAATATGGTGACATTCACTCGAAACACATCAACAAAAGCCAGTGTGTTTTTCATTTTTTAATCTCTGATGGTGTGAATTTGTTCCGCAGGATGTTTTTATGGTCACGTCCGTGTCGGTGTGTATGTGGGATGGCTGCCTCCCTTCAGAGAAGAGGCGACAGGAGCAGTTTTAAAAAAGCACAACCTTAAATTTTTCCCCCCCTTTCTGTCTTGGTTGATTCGGTTGCCAGGCAACATGCGGACAGACTTTTCAATTAAGTCACTTTGAGTTAGATGGTCTCCTCTGTTGCTGGGTCCAAAGCATCCTCGCTAGCGCCGAACTGGCACCGCTGCATGTGTGCTCAGCAACTTCCTGGATAAATGGTGCACTGAGGGCTCTTCTCTCAATACGCTCCCACAGATTTATTGGGAAAACAGGAGGATTTCCTGAGCTGATGGCACGCAGCGAAGAAATCAGGCATTTAAAGAAATAATTTCAATCATAATTGCTGTTTATTTCCCCCTCCCTCCTCCTTGCGTGATCTATGTTTCCAGTTAATTAACAACAACGACGTCGCTGTTGTCCAAGTTTGCTTCACTCTTTCCTCGATTTACAGAGCATTTATTAACTCGCAGATCAATTCCTCTGCACTATTTATGGACGAATAGTCAGCTCAACTGATTCGAGAGACTTGTTTTTGTGTGTGTGTGTGTGTGTGTGTGTGTGCAGGCAAACAGCAATGCTCGCTCATCACTTTCCTCCTCTGACCTTGGAAGCTGGAAACTTACCTTTAACCGTATATTAGGATCCTTATCAAACGAGTTGGTTCAAGCGGGCGCTCTGTCACTTGTGCATTTGGCTGACGATGAAGTCTGTTTCTCTCTCTCCAAGTTTGTGACAGTTGCGCCAGCGGCAGCATCCTGGAGGAGGGCGAACATGCCAGGTCAAGTGGAGAGAGCGCTTTGCCTCCATCCACTGGGTGTGACAGTGATTTGGTGCATACTGTTCTGCCGACTACTTTTTGGGTTTTTTTGTAAGTTGTTGAGACATCCAAACTGTATCACAAGCCCCTGTCTGAAAGTTGGTGAGGCTGCAAGCCTTTAGCAGGTCATTACGAACCTTTTTTCTAATGCAGCTGTGGCGGTGGACGTGTCCCACATGTGTGCACAATCCCATGATGCTATTTATTATGACTCGGCGTCCTCTTTGTGGTATCAGTCAAAACCATAGACTGTATAAAAGATGGACGTAGCAACCGGCCCTGAAAAATGAAGCCAACCCGGAAGTGTCACAAACCTGCAATATCACTACGTCCACTAGCTGCTGGCTCCACAAAGCCCTGGCTCCCATAGACTGGAATTGGAAAAGAAGTGATCACAGATCACGAAATACTGCATTCCTACAGCTCAGGATTTTTTTCTTATTAGTTTTCATGGTCAAATCCAGAGATCAGGTGGCCAATCTGAAAATAAATCAATACTGAATTTTTAAACAATCGTCAACATTTTGCGGGGCAAGGGGCGTGGCTGGCTTGATTGACAGTCGGCAGCGACGATTCAGACGAAGCGAGCAGAAGGCGGTAAATGTGGGCGGGGCAGAGAGGGCCCACCTCTCAATCCGTCTGACCAATCGCTGCTCCTATGGCTCCGCCCCCCTCCGACGATTTTTGCGTCACTGGCTCCAAAAATCCAAGATGTCAACCAGGAAGTAGCAAAACCCTGGCTTCATTTTCTCAGTGCAGAAACCAACGGGTGACGTCACGGTAGCTACGTCCATCTTTTATACAGTCTATGGTCAAAACCTGCCTACAATGAAAACATCAGGAACACAAGCGGTTGTTTTAGCTTTCTAGGAAATGTCTGAAAAGATCTCTTCCTGTTCCTCAAATCCAATAAAAAATGACAGACTTTTCACTCTGTTTACGTATTCCCAAGTGATGAGGCTGGAATTAAGTGTTTAGACATCAGTGAGCAGCAAACTGCAGGCTTGATGAAAAATGCATTTCTTTGCACTGTACACATTTTTAGTTGTGGTTCACCTCTTCAGTGACACCTGGAGACACCAGATATGGGAGCAGAAGCTATCTTCTCTGCTACAGGTATTCAGGATACATCTGAAGGGGCTGTAAGGTATAAGCCCGGTTGTAGAATCTGAGTTTTAGAAGCTCCGTGAAGCCATCTTGGACTCCACCGTGGAAGATTTGGTGCAGGATTGTGTCCTCTTTCATATAAATTTTGACTTTCTCCCAGTAATGTAACGGTGGACAAATAAGTAGGCTGCCAGTTTCTAGTCTTACAGCCAGTTCTGCTTCCTGATGATCCTCTCCAGTACTTAGGTGCCTCCATCACTACTGAGATGGATCTTAAGCTCTCAGGGGTTTAGTCGGGCTCAGGGAGGGCGGCTGGTGGTCGTAAGAAAATCCAAGCTTTTGAATCTAAGCATAATGTTGGCTGCTGACGCTGGAGAAGATACGATCGTCGCTGTTTTGGTGGTGCCCTCTTGGTCTATCAGATAAAGTCTGCTCAATCTCCTGGTGGATTTCTTCCCTGGTCAAGGCAGAGATACAGTCCTTAAATTGCCTGTTTAAGGAGAGGGAGGGCGAAGCTTAATGGACCTGTAGAGCGGAGGGGCAGCTTTCAGGCAGCAAAGCAAGTCCGTTACCTCTGCTATCTGATGGGGCTTGGAGGGGACCAGCATGTGCTCTGATGTGATTTAGGACTGACTGTAAGCTCTCCTTTGGCCAGATCTCTCTACTGGACTGAAGACCAAGCAGTTCTCTGTGTTTTTTTTTTGCTCCCGTCACATTTTTATTCACTGTTTGCTCTTTTTTCCCTCCAATGTGAAGTCCTTCTATTCAACCAGCACAGCCGTCGCTAGAAAATAGAGAGAACTAAAAAATGCAGCATGAGGCAGTCGTAATTCTATGATTCAAGAAGGAAGGAGAAAAAGGGAAATTAGAATTTCCTTTGATGGTTTAAAAATCAACATGTACATTTTTCCAAGTGCCCACAGGCGCTGCCACCACACTGGGAACAAAGGATGACATTAGGTGTTATAGATAGATATATATATTTTACCATTTACATTTTAAAGTTGCTTCCATACTTGTCTGCTCTGTGCAAACACAGCATTCAGTTCAGCCGGAAAAGAGTTGCTGTGAGGAAACTTTAGCACAATTTGGTTTCCTGACAGAACGACATTTCACAAATGATTCATTTCAGACTGTCGGAAAGTTGAAGATCTAATAAATCGTTCTCTTTTAACACTTTCTGATTAATCATGAGCTTTTTTTAAAGGTAGCACACCTTACAAATCCAGCAGGGCTTTTTTGAGATTAGCTTTTTAGCAAACTGTTTCTTGTCTATGCATCCAGGAGCTACGATAGCACTTGTTTTTTTTAATTTTTTTTACTGCTGGTTGTATCTGAAACAGTGCTGTTGAGAGTCGCCCTAACAGCCACGTTGCAGCCTGAACACCGGTCCTCTGCGGCTTCATCGCTATATGCGGGCCTTGTGATTTGCATGCAGTCATTTGAGCCATCGTTAAGGTAAAAACATCGACTGGAGCAGCTTTAAGCGCAGTGCTGACCACGCTTTCACACAACACCTGGTTGTCAAATATAGCTATAAATGAGCCACCAAAGGACCAAATGAACTGTGAGGAAGAACCGTTTAAAATATATTTATGCTGCGTGCACTTATGTTCATATGCCTTACTTTGTATTCAGACCAAAAGAAATGAGCTTGGGGGGCATTTTGTTTTGATGGAACAAGGTGTGTGGTGCTGACCTTGTGGATGTGGCGGCTTTATTCGACGCGATGGCCGCTGCACACTTCAGGAATGATTACATGCGTTACTACTTAATAAATTACGCCGTTGCCTCTCTGGGGGCTGAAGTTTGCACTGTGGGAGAGAAGGACTTGATTATTGGTGTTTGCATTAGACTCTGCTGTTGCTACTATTGTCATTGTCGAGGTGTTCTTCCTACTTAATGGTTAATCAAACCACCTTGTCTGTACTTGTGTCATCCTGCCTGTTTTCCAGGTATGTAGATGTGCAGATGCAGGGCGGCGGGCGGCGGGGGGCAGCTTGGTCAATCTGCATCCATAAGTAGCAGCATGTGTCAAACGGTGCTTTAGCCGGATCGCTCTGCAGGCAGGATACAGTAACGGGCAGTATGCAGAAACACAACGCCTCCCTCCCCTTTCCCATTAATGATGAGCAATAGTGTCGTCCCCAGGGTCTTACACCTCTGTGTGCCCCCGTATGAAAAATTGCCACCCCCCACCTTAGTCCCTATGCTCATGGGAAGAATGAATGGATATAATCAGTAAGCTCACCCATTCACTCTTCTCAAGAAGGGAAACTCGTTATTCTCTGTCAGTCCCCTTCTCTTTCCGTCTCTCTCTCGTTTTTTCCAGCCTCCATCCTTCTGCCCCTTCCCTCTCTCTCTCTCTCCTCTGCATCCTTTATCCTAGTTGTCGATCTCTGTTTGACTCTATCCTCTCTCTCACTTTCCCTCTCTGCTATTATTTGCTCATCTGCTCACATAATATCCATCTCTTCTCTGCTGATTAATTTTCTCTGTGAATATCTGCCCCCTCCTCTCCTCCTTTCCATTTTCTCCACCTCAGTGCTGGTACATTTCTATTTCATCACCGTAGCTCCAGCAATGTCCCCTTATTTTGTTTTGACTATATATTTAATTCTTGCTATCTTCTAACACGAGTTTTTCTGTATATCTGCAGTCCTGTATGTGCTTCAGTATTTCCTGAATTACATTTAGTGAATTCATTAAGCGCATACTCTTCTGAAATTAAATGCTTCCTGGTAAAAACGGATCCCTGTGGTGTATAGCTAAAGGGCACATAATGAGGTAATATTTTAAAGAAAGGATACGGCGATACAGAGGCGTGTGGGGGGTCTAGAAGGGTATAGTGAAGATCTTTCCCTGTTGGAGGGGAGGAATATGTTCAAGCTTCGTTAGTATAGCATAAAAATGTCGTTGTGGAACAAGTAAGCAGGTACAAAATGTCATGACCTTGAACCAAGTTTGATGAGATTCCAACCAGGGCTGCAGGTATCTGTTGTTTTAGTCGACTGATTATTGCATCAGCTAATTAGATAAGAACTTTTGCTCTATTAAAGAGCACCTATGACGAAATATCTGACATTAGCGTCTAGTTAGACGGCGAGTTCTAGCGTTAGACCAGAGTAAAGTAAGTTTGAGGCAAACTAGTTAAGCACTGTGTCAGACAGATGTGCTTTGTATTCATGTTATTGCTGGTAGTTAGAACAGCTTCAGGGCAGCAGTGTGCATGCACAGTATACGTAGACCCCAATCTACTGCGGATGTATGAGAATGGATCTTCTCTAAGTAGACTAAACACTCGTATAGTTTAAAATAACTTTATGTCTGTGATATGTGTGGATCTGCAAGGGAGTGTAATAAGGGTTAACAAAGCTTCAATTTGCTAGCTTAGCAATCAGTATGTTGCTTGTCGTCGACAGAGTCCACTTCATGGTAAATGGTGACGCTATCTTTACCTTGTGTTGGCCTCGGGTCCGGTCTGTGGACTGGATGTGTTGACTGGATGCTTTCTGCTGTGATGCCTTGATGTTGTGTTCTTGTGGCAGAATAGTTTGGTTTTGCAAAAAATTTTGGAGACTTTCTTTGGTTTTCTCCATGCCCATGCCTTGCCGTTGCTGTTTTCACTCTCACTCATCATTCTGTAATCCAGGCCAAACACAATGAAGCTGTAGACCATGACAACAACATTAAAACCACTTGCCTAATATTGAGTAGGTCTCCCCAAAACACTTCAATCCCATCTGGACACATGACCTCTGGGGGGGTCTTGTAATGTGTCGCACCAGGACTGCCAGAAAATCTTTTGGGACTTGTGGGCTGCAAGTTGGCACCTTTGGGAATTGGGCTTCTTCCATGGATACTCGATTAGATTGGGATCTGGGGACTGGATGCGTAGAATGGGTGGTTTCTGCTGCGATGCTAAAGTGCTGACGTTGTGCAATTGTTGCACAACTTTGGGCTCTTTGTCATATTCCTTGGTGAAGCACATTGTCCTGCTGGGGGAGGCCACGACCATATTGGAGTACTGTTGCCACCGGGCGGGGTATGTAGTTGCTTTGCAATAGTGTTTTAGCGAGTAGTACATGCAAAAGTAACATCCACATGGACTCCATGACTCAAGTTTCCCCAACAGAAAACTTCAGTGTATGAGATGATGGAGAACCTACACTCCATCTATGAAATAACTGCTCAAGGAATCGCTTCAAACCCTCAAGAAACAAACACCTCATGCAGTTGCAGCACATGCTGGGGTGCCCACACAGACATTATTGTTCTGGTTGTCCTTTGGTTGAACTGTACCTTCCTTGACTGAGAACCTTCCAGGTTTGGTCGACCCGGTGTGGAGTGTTACTGTCAGCATGAGAGCGGAGCGGCCGTCATCCAGCTACAGTTCCTCATCAATGAGGTAGGTCACAAAAACAGAAATGACTCTGGTAGGACCAGCGATATCTTACAAAGCTGTATCATTTGATAAAATGTAAATGCTGATTTATGAAAGCACACGACTTCTCCTTCCAAAAATGTGAGAAAAAAAAAAAGGTTTCTTTTGACTGCATATGAAAATAAGATTGTTTGAATGACTTTGCATGGAGACACTTTTGATGTCAATCTGACTGGTTAACGACACTCAATACTGTTGCCTGGTTTGCTTCCTGTGCAAGTAGACTCATCGTAGGTGAACACTTAAAAATGACTTTAAATCCACTAGGTGCTAAGCGTATACTTTTTTTAGTTTGTAAGTCAATGAGTATCCCATAATTATGGTTGTGATATTGCCAGACTCCAGACATTCTCATCGATACGATTATGAAAAGGTATCTTTACTGCAAGCATTTTATAGTGTGATATAGGTAAAAACACAATGATTTCATCATACAAAAGGCTTTTGTTTTTTTAAATCTGCAAGTATATCCTATTAAATGATAGCAGATCTGGATAGCCTCGACTGTTCTGAAGAAGAAGAAAAAAACAAGCTACAGCTTTTGTGGCTAGCCCTCATAATGACCAAGATAAGAACATAAAATAAATTTACCCTGAAAATAGCCGAGGGCTCATAGGGTAAACAATATTAAAATTAGTGATGCGTTTAGAGTTTGACATATTTTATTAGATGCAGAAAGCCTCCTCTGAAGGACATTGCATGCTTTAATCATCATTATAAACTGGCTAACAACTTGCATCCTTGCTTTTAAAATCAGGGCACAACCCTTAGTAAGCAGTGGCTCAGCTGAAACAGGCAGTTCTGTCCATATGTCACGTTAAGCTACAAGCAACACTGAAAGTTATAAAGCATTTTTTTGTGTGTGTGTGATGATTGATGAGCTGGAAATATACGAACAGGATTTCTGATTCACTTAAATAAAAATATTGATTTACATCATGTTCATGAGAAATGCAGCATTTAATGCTTAGTCGTGTGTGTGTTTGTCTGACTGTGACTCAGCAGCTAAAACAAACCCTCAGGGAGATGGAGACGATTTTTAGTGCCTCCTACATGCACACGTACACTCATATACATCTTATGAATCATCGTCGTTACCTGGGAGGAAGCTGCCTGATTTAAAATCAGCCTGAGCTTCCTGAGATGCCGTGTGACTAATGCATGTCATGCTCACAGAGTAAATGTGCCGTCTGGGTTGTTTTGTGGAAACTTCTGCAGCTCTGATCTTCATGTAACCTGTGTTTAATCTGAGCGCTTTTCTCTTTGTTTAACCTTTGAACATGAAATGAAATCCCCGTGAATCTGTCGTGACAGGGAGCGCTGGTCAGTGCTTTGGCTGATGACAGTGTCCACCTGTGGAACCTGAGGCAGAAGAGACCAGCCATCCTCCACTCCCTCAAGTTCAACAGAGAGAGGTGAGCAGTTCAACACAAAGCTGCAAAGAAAGTCCATCTGCCAAGTGGATGTGTCCACCTCACGGCCGCTACCTCCTCTGTTTTCCCCTCTGTCAGTCCTCTCTGTGCTCAGCTAGACCCCACACTTGGTCTGGCGCTACATGAGCATGAACTCGTGGCATCACAGTTTGCTGCTTGTGTCAACTGTTAGTTTTTGCTTTCAGACTGTATGCAAACAGACAACATTTCATTTGGAAAATGTGTCTGTGCGCCTGCAAAGCTGTGCACAGGGTAAAGGAGGTGACGGAGAGGCTGATGCTCTCTCTCTCTGTATCTCTCTGTGATTTTCTCTCTGTTTCTGTCTCTGTTGGTCTCTAACTAAACACTCATTATTTGGGTCACTTACTCTGCCTTTGAGGATTTCCCTTCGCTGGGGCACAGGTGTGAGCCTACCCAAACACCTGAAGGTTTACACCAGCAGGTTTTTCCACACATACAAGCACGCTGGAAAAATAAACACACACCACCAATGTGAGTGGTGTGCCAAATTCAAAGGTCTGAGATTTAGATTGAGTTAATCATTATGCACAAAGACAAAATTTTGCTTTTCGAGATGCCACCATTAGCATCATCTTCTAGCCGTCAAACAACGAGGTCAGGCGTTGGTCCCACCTTTGAGCCGATTCCAAAATTCAGATCTCAAAGAAAACATGAAGATATTTTTAATTTCACTTGCATTTGTTTATAACCAGTGTTCTGCAAACACCCGCTGGAACCATGTCATCCGTCTGTTCCATTAGACGTGCAAGCTGATTTCAAGTGTGTTTTCCCATCTCCTAATTCATCTGTCTTCATAAATTGTGATCTAGCAGTATTCTTACTAAACCTCCTTAGCCATTCCCGAGTTGCTTGATTAACAGGTGAAGAGTCCGACCATCCAGCAAAATCCTAGAATTTTTTCGTCCTTCAGCAAAGGTTGTTTAAGGTCTGAGATACAAGTGCAGAATCACCTCACCTCAAGGAAATTGGTGTTTACTGTCTCCTCCAATCACAAATGCAGTGATTACCCATCAGAGCCAATCATATCATTGGCCAGTAATCTGTCACTGGGAAAAATGGTGAACGGGGTAAACGTCAGAACCAATGATCTGAGACAACGCTGATGTGATGGACAGGTGGCCAGCAGCGGCTTTTAAGGCGGGTTGTGTTCTTGTGAAGGCGCTCGAGCGCCTCTGACATTTAGTAAGCATCGCCGTCCGACGCAATGACCTCGAGACACGGCATCGGAGAGGAGAGGAGTTAGTGCATCTTAAGAGATGTCAAGATGGGGAAAGAGTAGCTGCGAACTCACTTGACACATTTGGAATGGGTAGAGGGGAGGAGAAAGTACGACTAAAGCGGTGGAAATAAGTAGAAAACATAGTCAAGGAAGAGCGTGAGGAAGGCTAGTTAACAGTTAAATGGAGGGTAAAAAGAAGAGTGTTCTCAGTCCTTTAAAATTCAGACTCACTCAGCTGTTATCCAGGCAGAATATGTTGCATGTGGAGGGGAAAATGCCAATACCTGATCCCCTGAGACAGCCTCACCGGTTGATGTTAGCATCAAACATCCGACTGGCTGTTCCAACCCTTAACAGCGGTTTCACTTTAGGGCTTTGCTGTTTCAGAATACCGTTTGACAGCTTGCGATAACTCAACTTGACGATAACAACAAGTTTGCATCTTTTTTTTTTTTCCTTCAGGTTTTGGTTTCCTCTTGCTTCCCAAAGGCATGTGAACTAGAATCTTAATTGTCTTTAGGTGTTAATGTGTGAGGTTCAACAAACACCAGCTGTGTCACAAAGACTTGCATCATTTCATGTGCATTAATTGACTCCCAAACCAGACACAGTGGGTATGTCACACTGTACACACAGAAGAAACATTTGAGGGCAGTAGCCGGGATGCGCTGATCGAGGAAGTGATGAAAACTGCTGCTTGAACACAGACGTGTATTGATGCCAGATAATTTAGTGTAGTTGTGTATCCTGGCATGCTGGTGGTCATCAACCTGTGATGATGTGCTTTCGGATAGCTTTATGGGCTTACATATAAAATAATAGGCGAGGGCACATCGATCCGTGTCGTAAGTCATCAGACGCATCGCTCTGAGTCCTTTAGCGCTGCCAGCAGGGCTGCCGGACTTTTCAGGACATTAGACAGGAGTAAACATGCGTAGAGAGCTGCATGGAAGCTGTTACATTAAAACAATAAAATAATAGAATTGGATATTACTTTAATGTGTGACCAACTCACAGCTGCATGTAGCGTTTATGGATTCAGATTGGCTTAGAATAAGTCGTATGTTGTGTAGAAATCCTACAACTTTGCAAATTTAATAAAGCGTAGAATGAAAACCCTACTTGGTAACTGATACTTCAGTCTTCTATCTTTATTCAAGCAGTATATGAAATGCTTTATGTGAAAAGTAATTGTATCTTGCATGGGTATTAAATTATGTTCAAGTGTTTGCAGATCAGCACTCCATTTTCCCTTTCTGAGTACGGATATACACCTCCGCAGTCTTCTATAGTTATTATTATAATAGCTGCCCCAAAGGGGCAACCTTCACAGTTAATGGGACCATCAGGGTTTTGTTGGACCTATTTTATTCCAACATTCCTATCACACTGTTTAGCCAAGTGTCTTTCAATCTGATAAGCTTTTAAGAGCTCCTCTGGCGCTAAAGGCTACAAACATCTCTGCATCTCAGTTATCTCTGCTTTGTTTATTTTTATGACAGTTGGGCACCTCTTTGTTGTGTGAATCCTATCTTTAAAAAGTAGTTGTCAAAAGAAATAACAAGAGGTTACGTTTCCAGACAGAGATACAGTTCGAAGTGTCATCTGAAGTTCAGAGTGACTGTTGAAGTGAAGCCAAGAGACAGTGTCAACCATTTTTAAGGTCCACATGGTGCAGGATTGAATTGGACAGATCTGTAAAACAAATAAAAGTCTTGGTCACCCACTCTATCCCACTGCCTTTATCTTTTCCTCTTCGCTGACTGTTGGAACCTCTTTGTTAACTTGTCAAGGTGGAAAGGACGGACAACCTTTTCCTCCATCAACAAAAGGACAGTCAGCCAACCAGAAGTGCCGTGGCAGCCTCCTAACAGAGCAGAGCAGGAAGAGACACACATTTAGACAGATTCAGGGATTTCTAGGAATATCAGTCACTTGACAGATTGTTGTTTTGGGTATACTTTTGTAAAGAAATGAGTTTGTTGTACTGATATTCATCTGAATTTTAAGGAACTCTTGTTTTGGCAAATTTGTCAAATCTCTTGTTTGTGTGTTACATGAGAAGATCAATAGAATCACATGTCTGTACCAAAGTTATAGAGCTGGAGATTAAATTTAACAAGGGTGAAAGTAGCATAGTGTAACAAACAACAACTTTTCACTGCTGCATTGTTGGCAGTATGTCTGCTGGTAGGGTTGGGTGATCTTGGCAAAAGATTGCATGACAACCTTTTGGGCTAGAATCCTGATCTACAATCTGAATACCAAATTTCCCCCCAGATTTAGGTGAACTCATGTGGTCGCATGATTAGTTGTGTATACAGCTGCCTGGTTACAATGCCTGTCACTTCATCTTAAGACTACAGGCCCAACTCACACATCACTGCATCGTATTTTCACCCGTAAGTGGTGATTCATATTTCCGCTGCTTTGATGCTGGTTGATTTTCCATCCTATAAAACTAGCTGGCTAATCATTATTAACCGCTACAGAGCCCCTATCACAAAGTGACCAAATGGTCAACAGCAAATGATTCCAGATAGTTGATTACATAGCAGTGGTAGTTTGTGAAATTAAAACACCCCAAAAGGGAGACGTTTATGGATTAATGCCAGATGTTGGCAAATTATTCCATCCATCCATCCATCCATCCATCCATCCATCCATCCATCCATCCATCCATCCATCCATCCATCCATCCATCGTAATCAGATCCCTGAACCACCTCAGTTGGCTTCCACCCAAATGAGCTGCCACTCTACTCCGAGCCCACTCCAGACGTTCAAACCTCACACCCGATCTTTAACACTTAGACCAACTACCCTACAGAGGAAACTCATTTCAGCTGCTTGTGTCTGCGATTTCATTCTTTCGGTCACTACCCAGAGCTCATGTCCACATGTGAGGACTGGAACGTAGATCGACTGGTAAATCAAGAGCTTTGTCTTCTGGCTCAGCTCCCTCTTCACCATGACGGTCCAGTACAACGCCTGCATTACTGCTGATGCTGCACCACTCCATCTGTCCATTTCATGCTCCATTTTCACATCACTCATGAACAAGATCCCGAGATATTCAAACTCCTTCTCTTGGTAGTAAAGTACTACGATCAAGTGGGACCACCCCGGCTAACCCCACACACTGCAGCATTGATAGCCTTGGTGAAACGCACAAACAACGGGAATTAGTTACCAAGTTTGTCAAAGTACAAAGTAAAAAAAAACAGAATACTATTACCAGAAGCTCAAATGGTGGAAAAACTGGCAACCGCCGTGTATTACATCAATGAAGGTATTACATGGATTTCCAACACCACAACAGTCATTGAGCTCATGGACTTACACAACCAGCTTAAACTGCAGCTATTCAGAGTCCACACAGTCTTTGGTAAGAACAATTCACAGCAATGCATTTCAAGGATGACGATTCACTCAAGATTAGCCTTCATCCACTGTGCCGTCTCCTGTTGATAATCTAAGTTAGTAATCATGCAATCTAAGTAACACCTTAAAGATGCGGCCAGTAAGCTTTGTACTAATAGTGTCACAACCACTCATGCTTTTGCTTAGTTCAGTTGGAGTAGGGACGTTTGGACGTTGCTGGTATTTATCTAATGACATTTTCTGTGCCCATTCCTTCTGAATAACAGATCATGTTCCAAAATCAAGAATATCTTCAATTTAAGATCATTAAATCACCTACCCTCATCCATTGGTTACCAGTTAATCTCCAGGTGTCTACTCAAAAAAAACATTCCATCACGTACCTTATGCCTCAACCTGTTATTACAGGGAATAATACCGAACCAAGACACAGCATGTGTAGAGTGTAACCGATGAGCTATCAGCAGTATATCCAAGCAAGAAAGCAATTAGTTGTATCACCCAAAATGTGCTGCTATCCTTTTGGTTTTGAGTGGCATTCACTGGTTGCAGCTTTTCTGCTGAAACAATTTCTCCACTTTGTGTACATTTATTTTCTATTTACCCCCATTTCACCCTTTGAAATCTATACTCAGCCAACCATCATCGGGCCCATTCCATTACTCTCAGCAGATCCTTTCCTTTCCCACCTTGTTTCCTCCTTCTCCCCCCCCTCCTTCCCCTGATCAGAATGTGAGTTGATGGGTGAAAGCAGTGTTGCAGAAAGCCCTCCAGCATCAGCATCCATTCACATCAGATCACAGGCACTGTAGGAGAGAGGAGAGAAGGGAGGAGAGGAGGAGTTGAGACAGACTGGGCCTCAGCCAGAGAGCAGTGAGTCAGTCTGTGGGAAGGAATGTGGGGACGGAGGGAGCGCAAAAAAGAAATCCTGCCGAGTCATTCTGGCGTAGGATGCTCTCGTCACCTCCCGGCCTCGCAGGAATGCACTGCAGATGTGGATGCTATCATCAAAACAGGGTGACATGATGGGAGATAATGGTGTGGGAGGGAGGATGCACACTTCCAACATAAATGAGACCTGATCTCTGCACTTTTACTTGCCCCTTCGTAGGATTGGAGAGATTTTGTTGTTCTGAACAAAAACTCTTGTTAAACTTTATATGTCTGACTAGAGCTGCTTGAGTCTCTGCCCATGAAAGCTGATCAGCGTAGCTTCATATTGTTAAGAGAAATCTGAGGGTTTATCCCAGCAAGAGTCAGAAAGTCTGTCTTCAACTGTACGTTCTCCAGAAATCCACTTACTGGTTTGTTGGCATCGGTAAAGCGTCAATCAAATGACCTAAAATGCTAAAAAAAAAAGAATGTAATTATTCACTTCATCAGAGATGTTTGACTGATTAAGATTGCTGCAGGGCTGTTGATTTAAGGGTTTAATTCCCTCCTCAGCATTTTTTTTTTTTTTTCCAATGTAACCTTGTTACTGCAGGAAATGCACGTACATTAAAAACCTGTGAGGGTGACTTAACTTCTGCTTTGCTTCAGCTGTGATTTGGATCTCGGCAGGGAGGGCAAAAGTGCTCAGGAGATGCTGTAGAGACAATCTGCATGCATGTGTGTGTGTGTGTGTGTGTGTGTGTACGCAGTCCGATATTAGATCAGATTCTTGTTAACTGAGACCCTGTGGTACATTGGGGTCTCTAGCATCTCAGATAAGAGCCACTCTATCCGTTTTGGAGCTTTGCCAAATGGATACTGTGTGTCATTGACTTCTATTTGATTTGTGCTTTCTTAGTGATGGGCAATTTGTCCCATGTCTAAATGGTATTCAACAGTTTATCAGCTGCTGTTATTGCTGCTGTTCTTGCCTAATAAGCGCGTAGTTGTCTGCATTGTCTGAGATCATCATTCCAAGAAATGACAAACAGAATATCTGCAATCTTAATTACTCTGAAACTCAGATTTTTTTTCCAGAGGAGATTATTGGCCCGATAAGCATTTTTAGGAAGAGATTAGAATTTGATTAGAGATCAGTATATTTGATATTGGAATTAGACTAGTAGCTCTCTCAGTCATAACTCATCATCTTGTTTTCTTCTTAGTTTGTTTGTGTACCTTACACTTCAACCTTTTGAATCTCAAAACTCACCAGCAGGTGTGAAACGCAGATTTTCTCTCTTTCTTTTTTTAAATCAACAAAATGACACCTTTTATTGAAGCTAGAATCTGTAAAATCACACAGAATCATCATATTTTCAGCCTCATGTCGATGATCGAGCTAATTTTTTTTCCCCCATGTGCCATTCTGTTTGGGAAATTGAACAAAACTAAAGCCTAAAATTGGGATATTTAATCAAAATTACATTTGAAATGTGCAAAAAAACATGATTTTGGCTTTAACAGTTCCTGTAAAAAACTAAAAAAATCTGAAATCCTCAATGTAACCATGAGTACATCACTGACTCCACCATGACAGTCAGGGATACAGAAACCCTGATTTTTAGACATGCTTCAGTTTCAGATCTCTTACGGTAGAAGTGCTGCAAAAGTCATGTGTGAAAGGACAGCCAATGGGGAAGCAGCTCGACTTGAATACGTAGACTTTTCAACTACGAATACCTCTGTACGCATTGACAACTCTTATTACGAGCTTTAATACAGATGAGCAGATTTTTTACACATTTGAAAACCTGATTACAGATCGACAACTTCTTTTACACATTGACAAATCTCACTTCAGACGAATGGATTGAGATACAGACAGACAACCTCCATGGACAAACAGTTGTGCTACAATAATGCCCCATAGAAGATATTTTTGCATTTCCTCTACTTCTAGCCATGGTTGTGCTGTTTCCAGGTGTTTATGCTGCAGCGTCTGCAGTAAGTAAAAGTGTGACAGGCGAACAAAAATTCCCACAAACTGCTTGTGGTACCGAAGGTTAAATAACAACACTTATCAAATTTTGCCACTGCTTCACTGCAGCAGCGACATCCTTTCATTCCAGGAACTATGTCCTTTTCGTAGCACATTATTGTCTCGTCAGCCGTTCAGCAGTCAGCGGTCAGTGCTCAGGGGCAGTTTAATAAAAAGTTATTCAGAAAAAGGACATGTATCAGTAGATCAAGGCACTTTAGATCAAAGCGTGTGATTTCTAATGACAGGCGGGAACAAATTACTCCATTTCTAAGTATGATCCTCATTGATTGGAGCGTCTTGTAAATCCTTGCATCACAAAAGATGATATCCTGAAGTATCCCCCCCTCTCCTCTGGTTCGTTTGCAGAGAACTGTGCTCTCAGACATGCAGCCCTCAGTGCAGTAAGTCTCAGAGTCGCGCTGTGTGGCAGGCGTCTGTCATTTCTGAGGCAATGTGTTTGGCCCTGAGCCGGCAAGCTGGCAGCTGCCTTTGTGTGTCGTGACCACTCGAAGCTGGAGATTTTCACCAAGAGACACGTGCACGTACAACAAGTGTGAACACAGCTGACGCGAGTACGACTGCACAAACAGTATTTACACACATGGAGAAACGGACACACACATGCACTAACAAACTGTGAACAAATTTGTATAATTATGCTCCTGACACTGCCTCTCAGCTGGCCCTCTCACACTGGCTCTCAGAACACTTAATTAGTTAGCTTGTATGTGGGTACATTCACAGATCAAACATATTTATATTGCATACGGTGCATGTGCAGTTACATCAACTCAAATCGGCAGCTGGCAAACATGCAGCGGACTCGCGCGCAGACAAGAAGGCAAAGAAATACAGAGACAAGCAGACACAATATAATCTCTCTAAAATAAAACACGTGCACGCATGCCAGCCCTCATAAGCATCTGGTCTGTTTATGCAGATGCAAAAAGGATGTTAAATCCGGCAGACTGACTTGCTCACTGGATGTAGGGATGCCACAAGTGGTCATGTTGCTGTTGCATCTTCTCTGGTTAAGTGCGCCTGTGCAAATACGTGCATCTCAGTGATCAACAGTCCACATTAGAGTAAGTCAGCTCAAATCCCTGCAGCCCTGCCTCCGAAAAATCATGTTCATAAACAGCTAAAGACATATCTGCCATTGTATTTCATTTGTTTTTATGTTAATAGCCTCATTTTGTACGGAGTCCGTCTGGTGACATCGATAAGAAGTAAAAATATCTCGTTCCCATGCATTAGTAAATCGTGGCCACGAGTTATTAATGCGTGGGAACGACTAAGTTAAGTCGTGGCCTCACATCACTAATATGAAGAAACAAGAGAAGTTGTGGAGCAAATTTCACAGTGAGGTCATACCAGCTGTTGATCAAGGATAACGGGCGGACTTGCTCTAAACATGGAGCATTTAGATTTGATTTGACTTGAGTTTACCTTGGAATGAACTACACCCATATCCTGCGATCTCTTGCGATGAAACACTGTGTGATAATTATGTCGTTCTCATGCATTAATAACTCGTGTCTACGATTTACGAATGCGTGGGAACGAGTTATTTTTATTTCTTATCGATGTCTCCAGACGGGCTCCGTAACTTTGTGACAAGGCTTTAAGAAAACTACAGGAAGCAACTGCAACTTCTCAGAAACATGTTTGACAAAACGTGTTTGTAGTGTTTAAAGAAATACTATTTAAGAAAGGCTAATTTGAAAATGCATGTTATCTGACAGCAAATTAACTTGTGCGTCTCCATTTTTGATCAAACCACGTCATATGTAAACATAACCTACAGACCAGGCTATGTCATCAGGGAACCAACTGGTGATATTTATGCATCAAAGACTTCTGGTAGTTACTTTCTGCAAAATAACTTCCACCAAATATGAAGTATTTTTGACTTCATGTGTCCGATTACTCCTAAACTTTGGGCACAGTGTGTTAAAAGGGCTGCAGCTCCAACACACGTCTTTATGATTGACGTAAACCTACTTGAATCAAATCCGACATCAGACATTTAAATGTAGTGTCTGTTATTTTACAGTAAACTGAATGAGCTGAAGAACAAAGCCCAAAGAACTGTCCATAGACTTACTGTGTAAACTGTACATTTTAAATATTGTTTTATGTGTCTGTGCACATTTTGGGTTGGTGTGGATGAGATTTATGTCAAGCAGCCTGACTCCTCTCCAAAAATATGAATATATTCCTGTGTTTAAGCAGAGCCTTGGGGAAGAGAGGGAAGATGTGTGTGTGTGTGTTGCAGCAGGAACTGCTGATCTCAATACATCTCCAGAGAAACAGCATGAGGTCGACACACAGAGAGCGAGAGAGAGAGAGAGAGAGAGAGAGAAGCTTTCTGAGAATTTAAATATACAGAAAAGACAGTGAAAGTCACTGCAAGGGCATCTTTACACAGATTTGTGTTTTGTGTGTTTAGAGAATGCATGTATGTCCTTGGTTAAATGTTTTTCCTTCACTTGCTGCTCAACTGTTTTGTAGAGGTTAGAAGGTTTAGTAGCTGGATGCCGTTACCATCCCTTTGCTACCAATGCATAAATCATCGGACTTAGATACGACAGACCCAGATACTCAGACTTGTGTCTTGTGTCCCGAATGTTTGCGTCCCTGTGCTTCGACCCTCTGAACCCTGAGCGGTGTTTCGTTCCTGTCACATTTTAACTCACTGCAGGTTCATTTTTCACAGCAACATGAAGGAGGACGGCTCCGTGTACTATAAATAATTTTTAATGTGGTTTCATACATATCCTGTTTGCTGTGAACACACTTCCTGCAGTTCAACTAAAAAACCCCTATATTTTTGTATCATGACTACTGACTGTCATGGCTTCACAGTTGTGTCGTAGAATATTTAGTTTTTTGCAAAATCTTTTGAATGCAAAGAGTTATTTTTTGATTTTTTAAAAATGAGACATGTAAAGTGATTTTGATGAACTATCCCAACTTTAATCTTAGACTTGACTAGATTCCCAGACACAACAGCACGCCACAGATGAGTAGTTCAAGGACTGTTGGAAAGTTAAAGATCGAAAGATTCTGTCTGTTTTTACAGGTTTTGGCTAATAAATGGTTGTCATTTTATTTATTTGAGGGGTTTTTTGGCCTTTTTGCCTTTATTGGATAGGACAGTCCAGCGAGAGAGAAACAGGAAAGTGGGAGGAAAGGAATGGGGGAAGGACTTGCAGGAAATGGCCACGAACAGGATTTGAACCCACTGCATCGGGGACTGTAGCCCGTGAACATGGATCACCAGCTCAACCAGTGGAGTTCTCACAGCACCTGTGATTTGATTTTATTTTTAAAGATAACTTGCCTGTTTAACCCACCAGCTGATTAAGAGGTTTAACAAACATTATAATTTATATCAAATATGTTGAGTTTCCCAACATTTCTATCACTTGTTAACAAATAATTGAAAAACAAAAGCACTTTGGGTGCAAATGCATGATGCACATTAGTTATACTCAAAAAAACAGCTTAGAGGGTCGGTATTTTTCATATATACACACTCTATTGGGTCCGGCCAGACTGAGGCACCCCTGGAGCAGACAGGGTTAAGGACCATCACTACAATGTGCTCGTTTGGGATTTGAACCCAGGACCTCTCACACCCAAAGTGAGAATCATACCCCTAGACCAACAAGCCCCACGTACAGTTTATGTGGCTCATTGGTAGCAGAGTGCGTCCCGACTTGTGCATTGCTAATATAAGGATGTTAAAGCATTAGGGCTGCAAGGTGGCTCGGTGGTTAGCACCGTCGCTTCGCAGCTAGAAGGTCGCTGGTTGGCGTCCCGGTGAGGACACCCGGGATCTTTCTGCGTGGAGTCTCCATGTTCTCCTCGTGCAGTGTGGGTTCTCTCCAGGTTCTTCCTCCCACAGTCCAGAAACATGCTGAGGTTAACTGGTGATTCTAAATTGTCCGTAGGTGTGAATGTGAGTGTGCTTGGTTGTCTTTCTCTAAGTGTAGCCCTGTGATAGACTGGTGACCTGTCCAGGAGTCAGCTGGGATAGACTCCAGCCCCCCACGACCCTAGTGAGGATTAAGGTGGAGAGCTGATGGATGGATGGATGTTAAAACATTAGGCGTTGGCTTATTTTGATGCTTTCCAGGATTACATTACATACAGCCTGATTCTATGTTCAGTGTCAGTTTTNTTTTTTTTTTTTTTTTTGGCCTTTTTGAAAGTGGGGGGAAAGGAATGGGGGAAGGACTTGTAGGAAAAGGCCATGAGCAGGATTTGAACCCACGACCGCTGTGCCGGGGACTGTAGCCCGTGTACATGGGTCACCGGTTGGTGTTCCGGTGAGGACACCCGGGATCTTTCTGCATGGAGTCTCCATGTTCTCCCCGTGCAGCGTGGGTTCTCTCCGGGTTCTCCGGCTTCCTCCAACAGTCCAGAAACATGTTGAGGTTAATTGGTGATTCTAAATTTTCCGTAGGTGTGAATGTGAGTGTGCTTGGTTGTCTGTCTCTAAGTGTAGCCCTGTGATAGACTGGTTACCTGTCCAGGGTGTCTCCTGCCTTCACCCTGAGTCAGCTGGGATAGACTCCAGCCCCCCGTGACCCTAGTGAGGATTAAGGTGTAGAGATGATGGATGGATGTTAAAACATTAGGCGTTGGCTTATTTTGATGCTTTCCAGGATTACATTACATACAGCCTGATTCTATGTTCAGTGTCAGTTTTATTAATTCATCGCCTTCTAGATAATCTGATTCTAAGTGGAAAACATTCTTTATTTGATCTCGGTGTAATATTTTCTTGACGTGCTGCGTCTACTTAAGCCGTCTTTGACAGGAGATATTACACTCAGATATTATACTTGTTGTGCTGAGTGACTTCATCGGGATTGCAAAGGAAATCCTCCTCTTCGTCCTTCGTGTTGGAAATACACGTCAGGAATAAAGAAATAAAATGGATGCGGCTTTATTCCTCCTTCCTGCGTGGAGGGGGTTCCACAGCTGGGGAACCTTGTTATAGACACAAACCTCTGAAGTCCACAGGTGGGGCTCAAAACCGCCGCGCAAAATCTAAAGGATCACTGGGGGAGCTGAACGACCTTGAAATATTAGCAAGCTGGATTACCAAGGTTGTACATTATTATTCCACAGATGGGTTGGAGGTTGAATTGGAGGATGGATGAAAGTGCAAAATGATGAAAAAAGGATGAGAAGATGAATGGATACCCACAGTTAAGGAGGGAAGGGTTTATAACCTCTCATTAAACTTAAGTCTGATGGATGGATGAAAGGAGGAGACGGGGGTGATAATGAAAACAGGAGAATTATGGGTGCCTCTTTGCCCTCCTGTATCCTGTGGGTGTAGAGAAAAAAAGAGGCTGATTGAATGACTCAAAAAATCCCTTTTTGGTTTTGACACTCTCATCTTGACTGCCTCTGCCTGCCAGAGTGGTAAATAGTCGTCTCCAAGTTGTGCGTAGCAGGTCTCTGGTTATAATAGGATGTAGAGGGATTTTCTGTCTGTTGAGGTTTGTCCACCTTCTAACACTTCTTGTCTCATTTCCCTCTTTTCACAGAATAACTTTCTGCCACCTGCCCTTCCAGAGTAAATGGTTGTACATCGGCACAGAACGAGGAAACATCCACATTGTCAACGTGGAGTCCTTTATGCTCTCAGGCTACGTCATCATGTGGAACAAAGCCATTGAACTGTAAGTGGCCTCGTCCGCTTTCTGACCCCTTGATGCGCTTTTATAGATTTTTATCCCGAAGGTTCTTAGCCTTTGCTCTCCTTTTATTCCTTAAACTCTGCACAACTTAGCGTGTTGTTGTGAGTTTTTGTCATATGAAAGATTTTTTTTATCGTCCAAACTGAATCACAGATGAACAAAAAGTTCCTGGCCTCACCCAACAAGGGGCGTAACTGCATGTTTTAAAGCCGTATGTCATCGTCCAGAAAACTCAAATGCCTGAAGCAATCAAAGGAAAAAGGAGAAGAAGGCATGGAGCTGGGTGCTGTTGCTCCAGAACAATGTGCAGGTGGCAGAAGCAGCCAAATGTGGCTTCAAACTGTTGCACCGTAAACCTTCCTAACCCGACCTGCACCTAACTGCGTCCCAAAGTAAAATCCTACCTGCTTAGTCACATTTTTCTAGAGTGACGATGAAGTCAAGCGTGCTGCTGAGGAGTATCTGGAGGCTCAAGGTGTGTCAAGGGATGTTGAAGCTTTAACGCTATTGGACCAAATACATTAAGGTTACAGGAGACTGTGTTGAAAATGAATGCAAGAACAATCTTTCTCTTGTGACGTTGTTTTGGTCAGACAGAGAACTTTCTAAAGTACCCTCATGGCCAATATATGAACTCATTCATTCACCCAATTCATACAGCACAGGTGGCAAAAGCAACCAGATGTGACTTTTGCACCTTATTCACCTTAACCTGCATCGTCTAAACTAGAATCTTCCTTTTGCGGTCGCCATTTTCAGAGTGATGTTAAAGTCATGCACGCTGTTGAGGAGCATCTGGACTCATGATGTGATCTTCTTCTGTGAAGGGTTAGTAAAGCTTGAACATTGGTGGACCAAGTGTATTAGTTTAAGAAGACTGTGTTGGAAAATAATGCAAGAACAATCCTTCTCCTGTGACGCTGTTCTGGTCAGACAGAGAACTTTCCAAAGTGCCCTCATGGACCAATATTTAAACTCATTCATTCACTCAATTCATACTTCACAGGTGGCAAAAGCAGCCAAATGTGACTTTAAACTGTTGCACCTTATTCGCCTTAACCTGCACCGTTTGACTTCTCTTTCCTACGTTTAAAAACCACCTGCATGGTCGCCATTTTCCTAGCGATGATAAAGTCATGCATGCTGTTGAGGAGTATCTGGAGACTCGTGATGTGACCTTCTTCTGTGAAGGGTTAGTAGAGCTAGAACAATGGTGGACCAAGTGTATTAGAGTTAAAGAAGACTGTGTTGGAAAATGATGCAAGAACAATCTTTCTCCTGTGACGCAGTTTTGGTCAGACAGAGAACTTTCCAAAGTGCCCTCATGGACCGATATTTAAACTCATTCATTCATTCACTCAATTCATACAGCACAGGTGGCAAAAGCAGCCAAATGTGACTTCAAACTGTTGCATCTTATTCGTCTTAACCTGCACCGTCTGACTTCTGTTTCCTACACTTAAAAACCACTTGCATGGTCGCCATTTTAGTGATGTTAAAGTCATGCATGCTGTTGAGGACTCATGATGTGACCTTCTTCTGTGAAGGGTTAGTAAAGCTTGAACATCGGTGGACCAAGTGTACTAAAGTTAAAGAAGACTGTGTTGAAAAACAATGCAAGAACAATCTTTCTCCTGTCCAGTGAGGCTGAGAACTTTTTGAAGCACCAGATCAATATCTAAACTCATTCACTCCCTCCGTTCATATCGCCTGTACCCAAACGCTGGGCGTCTGTCGACTCACCTTGAAAACGCTCAAAGTGAGGTGAGGAATGCTGCTGTGTAGTCGGCATTTTACCTTTCGAAAAGGTTATTGTGCTTTAAATATAACGAGATGAGAAAGGATCATTAGTCAGTGTATCATTTCCAGGCGCAGTATCAGATTCCAGGTAGTGAGCAACCTGTCTCTTTGCTGTTTCAATGGATCTGTCAGCTTGACAGGCTCCATTTTGGTTCCCTGCTGTAGAGACTTAAATTATTCACTGGAGCGTTTTGCTTCACGCTTTCCTCCTCATCCTCTTCTGAGCATGTGCGTGTATATATGTGAGTGTGTGTGTCGGAGGCAAAAGAGGAGGCAGAGGAGGGGGTGGAACAGGTGTCTGCCGAGATCAGTGTATGGTACACAGACGTCTCGTCTCGTCGACAGGGCTGCAGGGTGGGAGCGAGGAGGAGGAGGAGGAGGAGGAGGAAGAGTGTGTGACAGAGGGGAGACGAGTGGAATGGATGAGACAGGGCTTTTGCCCGAGGAAAAGGACGTGCACAGAGGGAGAGTGATGCAGGAAAGGAATGGAGTGGTGACAGAAGGTATAAATGCAGGTAGCAGAGGGCAAAGCATGCAGAAGGAAGACGTTGTGCAGATAAGTGGGAAGGTAGCTGGGAGAGGTTTCCAATTAAAAAAAAAAAAAAAAGAAAGAGGAAGGTAAAGAAGTGATAATGATGAGATAGAGAGTAGATGGAGAGGTAGATAGCGGCTAAAGGGCAAGCAATAACTTTCACTATTCTTAGCTCGAGTTTGTTCTCCTCTTTTTTTCGTCCTTCACCTTCATCACCCTTTTACTTCACCGGCCACGCGTTCCCTCAACAAGTCTATTTCAGAGCTCCTCCCCTGGCCATGAGAAATGTATACATCCATTCCTGGAATGCCGCAAATAGTTAGTTGATTGAAAAAAAAAAAACAATCTTTTGTGGATGTAGTGGTCATAGCAGTAAGCAGTGGGAGCGGCCGGAAGTCAGATGCTTGTTCAAGGACACATAGACATGAGGAGGACGGCACTGAAACCTGTACCAGCCCTGTAATTAGCATACGGTAAGCTCTGTGCCATACGAAACAGCTCAAAAGGTGAACATTTGTGACCTTGGCATCGGTTTCTACATGAACTCTGAAACAAAGTGCTTGTTGTTTTGTTTTTGGCTGACCTTAAGGAAAGTTTGACATTTTTTTTGCTGTGGAAAAAAAAAAAAAGATAAATACATGTATTGCAGTAGGAAGCAAGGCAGAGTTTGTCCAGCAGTGCAAACGGTTTATAACATACAAATAACTGATTATGACTGGATGATCAACGGGCTGCAAGGTGGCGCAATTGGTTAGCACTGTTGCCTCACAGCAAGACGGTCGCCTGTTCGCGTCCCGGTGGGGGCACCGGAATCTTTCTGCGTGGAGTCTCCATGTTCTCCCCGTGCAGCGTGGGTTCTCTCCGGGTTCTCCGGCTTCCTCCCACACAGTCCCAAAACATGTTGAGGTTAATTGGTGATTCTAAATTGTCCGTAGGTGTGAATGTGAGTGTGCTTGGTTGTCTGTCTCTAAGTGTAGCCCTGTGATAGACTGGTTACCTGTCCAGGTGAACCTGCCTTCACCCTAAGTCAGCTGGGATAGACTCCAGTCTCCCACGACCCTAGTGAGGATTAAGCGGTGTATAGATGATGGATGGATGGATGATCAACAGCTAAGTTTATGTTTGTTTCACAGCCTTCAAGGTGCCTTAAATGCAACAGTGTGAGACCCACACTTGCTGCTAATTCTTCACAAAAAGTTCTATTTTAATGCCTATTTTTCCGATTTGACCCCATTTTTTTTTTTTTTTTGCATAACTCCTGGCAGAATGGTTCCTCCACAGAACTCCGGAGATCATATTAGAGTTAGAAATAAAAACCTTTTTGCCACACACACGAAAAACGAAAACAAAAGGTCATGCAGCTTGTAATTGGATCTTTAAACAGACTCTATATCACCGTCTTGATCTCACAAATTGGAGAAGCCGCAAACAAATTCACTGTGTTGCCGAGATATCCGAGATGATTAAAATCTCCATCTCGGTTGAAATAACAAAAATGGAAGGTGCTTACCAATAACTCACATCTGCTTTAGTTTGCTTTATGGCTCATGTAAAATATTCTGGAATCATATTGACCTGAATTACCGGCACACCCTCCCCTTTCTCTCCTTCCTGCTCTTCCCTTATATCCAGTGGGCATATAAATCTACATCTGCTCTCATCTTTGCCGTCACCCTCCATTTCCTCACAGTGCCCACAGATTAATTGTGCTCATCACCGTACATCATCCATTCTTTTCTGCCAAACCCCTAACAGCTCTGTTAAGCCGCAAAACTTTCTCTGACGTGTTGCTGTTTTCTGTCCGAACTGTGGCAATTAGTTTGAGGAAATTAGCTTCCTTTATCTTTCGGTTCGGGCCTCAATCGCTCACGCGGCTATCCCGCGCCGCGGTATCACGACTTGGGAATCGCTTCTCGGATTTGTTGCAGACGCGCTCAGTTTGCATATCTGTTTGAGCGCGCGTCCGTGGCTCGCTTTGATGCCGATCTGAGAGGTGCGAGGTGATTCTCTTTGTGTCTCGCTGCCAGCTGTGGGGTTTAATCGGGCCGCCGTCCACATACAAAAGCTGCTGCGTCCTCCGCCATTGTCCTCTTGTGATTCTGTCATCACACGAAGATAGCACTTGATCTAAATTACTGCTGTTGAGCGATAGATACCGCTCAGCAGCAACGTTTTGTTTTGTTTTGTTTTTTTTACAACTGACTAAGTGTTTGAGCCGTTTAACAAACAGCTATTTATGGCTCTAATACGAGAGAATTTGCTGCCTTGTTGCTGTATTATTTCAACCAAAGCTGTGCTTAATTCAAAGACGCCGCTTTGGGCTCCGGGAATCTCTAATGAGCATTTTTCTGACCCAAACTTACAGCTAGGTCTGCTGCATTAATGTTGTTGTCACCTACACAAAGTGATATTGATCGAATTACTTTTATTTCAAGCCCTGCCCAGCACACCTCTGTTCCACTGTGACTGCCGTAATGAGGCTAAGACTTTGTGTGTGCTGGGGTTATCATCCCTCGGGCCCTGCTATTTGAAGAAAAAGATGCAGTTGCTGTGCCAGTGGCCCTGGGCCTGGCCCGGCCCAGTGCTCTGTGCATTTGCATGACTCACACCTCTGTTCCCAAGCTACTGTACTAGACTATTAGACAAACACACATCCTACACCAACTGCACGGCGCTGTAGCTCAGTCTGCCCTATAGCTATTAAGGCCATTGCATTAAGGCCACATGCGAATCTGCATTGGTTCACATGATGCACATTCTTTCTGCATGTATGCACCGTGCAGTGTGTGCAGGAATGTTTATATGCATGTATCCTGCAGTGCTTTTGTGTGTCTGTGGGTGTGTTTGATTTGATTCAGCTAAATGGTCACTGGGTACAGAGACTGAGGGAGAAGTGGGACAGGAGTGGCAAATGTTAACAGCTTACTGTGACACATAGTTCATAGTTCATGGGAACATGTTGACCTGAGGCATCTCCTGTTCCATCCACTTTCCTTTTTTTTTTTTTTTTTTTCCTGCTCACCCACTCAGGACCCTGAAGCTATTCTAAATACTTGGTTGATTTATTTATTTATTTTCATTTTTTTATGCTTCTGCTTGCTGCATGCTCTGTTTCTATGCATGTGTGAGGTCCTCAGCTGGTACCACAGTACAAGAATCACAGCCTCCCATATCCTCAGAGCCGTTCACAGTCACTTCAGGACTTGCGGCTCCAGGTGTCGACCCGGTATCGTGACCTTTTCTTGTGAGTCAAAATCATAAATCAGTTTGCTGTTGATTAATCTAGTTGATAAATCATTTTTTTTAAATGGACCATTTCATTAAGTTCATTTTATTTATTTATTTTTTAGCTTCATGAGTGTATTTATCAGCCACAAGGACAGAAGATAATTAAAAGCTTTCCCGACTGAAGAATATTAAAAACTGTTGGTGGTTTCGCCTTTTTATTTTTGGCAGAGCATCTTTTAGAATATCGCCAGTGTGTTTTCTCTTTCAGCGGTCGTGCATTGAGTTGTTAGTGCTACTGTTTTATGCCATCAAAACTTTGCATTGCAAAAATCACCTACGTTTGAAGATAATTTGAAGACCTGCAATGCTTTCACAGCAATCTGTCTTTGGAAACTTTTACACTGATCCCAGGTTGGCTTCAGTGCAGCTAAGTCAGATTCTGCTGCAGATCTGCAGTTCTGAAGCCAAAAATGACTGAAGTTATGCAACAGCAACAGTGATGTGGAAGAAAAAAGGAATTCCAATGAACTGGCACATTATAGGGGGGGGAAAAATAAAGCTAAACATGCCACAGCTTATTTTGAGAATTGACATAATTGATCATGTCAACGACTCTCAGCTGATTTAAATCATTTTGTTCGGGTCGTTACACACATTTGCCGGCTGTTGCATGTTTTAACTCTTTGGTACCGTAACAACCAAAACCTGAATAGCTAAGCAAACATTTAAAGAAATGTTTTTTTCTTATTTGCTGTGTTGCATAGAGTTAGAACTAGATATCTGTCCATCAATATGAAGTAGACCGGTAGCGTAGCATATAGACAGGAAGCAGGGAAAACAGTGAGTCTACCTCTGTCCAAATATGAAAAAATAATAGTACCCACTGTCTAAATGCCATTTATTAAATTATACTATTAATTTGTACAACAGGGGTGTCAAACTCTGGCCCGCAGGCCAAATTTGGCCCGCTTTGTAATTATATTTGGCCCGCGAGACAATACCAAATGACTACTAGAGCTGCCACTGGTATTATACTGTACAGCGCATTCACCGCTAATACTACAAATCCCATAATGCCCTGTTGTTGTTTTGGCGCGTCAATCAGGACAGGACCCAGAAACTCCCTCTTGTCTGTGACAGTAGGCACTTCACACTACAACTGTCACTGTGCCATTGATGTGTTTTTTATTTATAATTTGATTTTGCATATTAAGTTATATATAATGTATGGTAATAAGCGTTGCTTGTTCCATATTCAATGTTAAAGCAAAATTAGTTTCGGTCCATATTAAAAGGTTCATTTGTTCAATGTTGGCCCGCGACTTTGTTCAGGTTTTAAATTTTGACCCTCTGTGTTTTTGAGATTGACACCCCTGTTGTACAATAATGGGCGAGTCAGAGCAAGGCCAGCTGTTCCCGCCTTTTTCCAATCTTTATGCTCAGCTAAGCTAATCGGCTAGTAGCTTCAAATTTAACAGACATTTATGTGATTTTGTTCCCTTCCTCTCTCCTTATTTTCATCTACATGTGTCTTCTGCTACTTTTCAGGCTATCGTTATAAATTAAAAAAACGATAAATACATTAATACATTAACTTGTGAGCATATTTGACAAAAATGCAGAACTTCCCCGAAATTAAAACGGATGTCAATTCATTCTGGCGTCTGTTGCTTTTGCTGTCTCCCAATACAATTTTAACAAGGAAATATAATGTGTTTCATGACTGATAGCTAATAATAGGGCTGTCATTCAAATGTAAGAGAGGAGATAAAGCAAAGCGTCACTCGTTCAGCTCCAGTATTTGATGTTCATTCATTACGAACCGTCTCAGTTCGGAGGATCGATATCGGTCGCCAGCACTGTCGTCTGGAACATGTTTTTACACAGGAAATATAATTTAAAGCAATCTTAGAAAAGAAACGGCTCACATGCGCAGTCTACTGAGGTGGCGCGAGGCCACAGTGTGGGCGGCCTGCAAACAGGCTGCTCAAGCCATGTTGCTGCAGACACACTGTCATGGTGACTGCATCTCTGCTGCCTCAGAGATTGTCACCTGTGATGACACCAGATGTTCGGGGCTTCGCTGTGCATGTGTGTCTGTCAGTGTTTGTCTGTGTGTGCAGCGAAGCCTTCTAACAGGCGCGCTGAATGAGAATATGTGCATTTAATCACATGCTTAATATCAGAAATCATGCATTTTTTTTTCAATTCAGTTTGAAACATTTACATTTTATTTACTTAGCGCCAGTTCACAGCATACGTCATCTCAAGGCACGTCACTTGGTGGAAAATTATAGAGAATAATTAAAAATTCCCCTTTGAACAAGCACTTTGGCAAGGGTGGAAATAAAAATATCTCCTTTAAGAGGAAAGAAACCTCCAGCAGAACCAGGTTCAGGTAGGGCAGCCGTCCGCCTCGACCGTTTGGAGCATAGACTGTATAAAAGATGGACGTAGCAACCAGCCCTGAAAATGAAGCCAACCTGGAAGTGTCAAAAACCTGCAATATCACTACGTCCACTAGCTGCTGGCTCCACAAAGCCCTGGCTCCCATAGACTGGAATTGGAAAAGAAGTGATCACAGATCAATAAATACTGCATTCGTACAGCTCAGGATTATGTCTTATTAGTTTTCATGGTCAAATCCAGAGATCAAAAAATAAATCAATACAGAATTTTTAAAAAATCGTCAACATTTTGCGGGGCAAGGGGCGTGGCTGGCTTGATTGACAGTCGGCAGCGACCATACAGACGAAGCGAGCAGAAGGCGGTAAATGTGGGCGGGCAGAGAGGGCCCGCCTCTCAATCCGTCTGACCAATCACTGCTCCTATGGCTCCGCCCCCCTCTGACGATTTTTGCGTCACTGGCTCCAAAAATCCAAGATGTCAACCAGGAAGTAGCAAAACCCTGGCTTCATTTTGTCAGTGCAGAAACCAACGGGTGACGTCACGGTAGCTACGTCCATCTTTTATACAGTCCATGGTTTGGAGTGAGGGGAAAGAAAAGGGCTGCAGATATAAAACAGGCAAACATGTGCATAAGTTCACATATTATTTTGTGTTGAGGAGGAAATGTGGGTGTGTCTGCACTGAAGAAATGTTTTCCAGTTTAATGATGTGTTACCTTTCCTATTGCTTAAAATTCCCCCCTGTGTCGCCCACACAACCCAAGACAATTGCTTTATAGTGTGTGTGTGCGCGCTCAGGTCTTTGCATGTGTGCTCGCACCACATACATACAGTAATAGCCAATTTTCTTTAATGCGCTGCAGGAACCGCTCGGGCGGGAGGACGTTTGATATACAAACAAGGATTTGGTGCAGCAAAGGTTTATAAGAGACGACTGGTGGAACTGAGAGTACCAAGGGGTGAAGATGTTTGAGGTTTTTTGATGTACCTAATGAGGGTTATATTTAGTTACAGTCGCCTGCATGAGTGCATGTGTGTTTTAGAATAAGGAACAAGTGGATTAAAAACACGACAACTGCGAAGGATAATATAGGAGTAATAGCTGGCTCACCCCCTAACAAGCATATAAAGAAACAAATACAGCAGCAGTATGTATACACAGTAAAACGTCCCATCATTGCCTGTGTGTTTGTTGTTGAGGATAGTTTCTCTTTTGAACCAGCGTCTGGAGAATCAGCTTATTGTCTGAAGCTGCTCTTTCACACATGTAGCACACGACAGGAGTTCGTCTGTGCTCTCACTGTTTGGTTTCGGTGAGGGCTGCTGCTTCGGTGGAGCACGGAGGAGGCAGGACGAAATATACCGTCATCTATCAGAGTCTGTTGCTGTTCCTTAAATTTGACCGAAGATCCAGAATCTTGTTGTTTTCCAGTTGGGACATCCTCGTTTCAGTGACTCTTCTTCTTCTTCTTCACACTTTGATTTTTGTATTCTTAAGGTCACATGATAGAAACGTCACCAACACGCCCCAGACAGCGACCTGTTCTGTTCACACACTGGCCCGGTCGGACATTACACTTGGTACTGGGAGCTGGCAGGTTAACGTATAATGTCCGGTCCGACTGATGCGGACGTCTGCATTCTCAGACACGGCTCCCTCCAGGTAATGTCGAAGATAAGTCCAGGGCTTGCGGTACTTGTGTGAAATCAGCTTATGGATGATTTTTTTTTTTTTTTTTTTTTGGGGAGCCTGTCTGCACTCTGCCCATCCTGCCTCTGTTGCCATGGTGATTCCTTTATCTTCAAACCTGAGCGTGTGTTTGTGGACTTTGTAAATATGTTCATGTCTGACTTGGTTACTGTAGAACAACAGCTTCTAACTGAGCAGATTTCTTCCACTTCAACCTCCTAAACATGAGAAAATCGACCACGTGGGACAGGAGGGGTCCAAGAATGAAGTTGCATTTTGTAATTTAGCATAAGAGTAATTTGTGCGTTTTGGCGATGAGGGCATTGTTTACGAAGGCGGTCGGTGTTAAGATGCGTCTTAATTGCGCTGACATGCAAATGTGTGTGTGTGGACGGCTGCTAGCTGAGAGACAGGCAGCGAAGGGGGATTAGATAAATCAACAGCTCCGGCTGCAGCAGAGCTTAGGTAATAAGGCTCCAGCACTAACAGGCTAAATATAGAGACAACTGACTGACTGCCTGCCTGCCCACTAACTGCTACCTTCTAACACACACACATATGCAAGCACACACTACACATGGTTGTGCATCCTTCCCTTCTTTCGATCTTTGCTCGTATTCATAGATTGGTGCGCGGGGCTAAACTGAACAAACAGAGCCAACGTTCATCCCTTTGCTAATTGATTTCCACCCAAAATCGTGTTCTCCCTGAAAAATGCATCTTTTTTTTCTTCTAGTCTGATGTGATCACGTCCTGCCCTTCACCGTCAGATGACAGGATGAATAAAACACTCAAACAAGGACTTTGCCCGGCCTCATTTTTTTTTTTTTTGCATTACTTACATTTGGTTGCAGCTCCTCCTCGTCAGGCATCCCCGCCCTCGCTTCGCGGTGCCGGGGTTACGTTTCAGGCTCTAACAGTCACTGCTTCTGCAGCGGTGACCTTCCCCGGCATTCCTCGGCCCGCATCATCACTTGAAGGCGAGGCGGGTTAGGTAAATTCTGCTGCCACGTGGCACGCGGAGAGGAGGTTTGACATAAGGCTGTCTAGAGGGTAAAGCGCAGACAGGAGGGGGAGGGGGGGGGCAGTCGAGCATTTTGTGCCATCCTCTCCAGTGACATGTAAATGGGCACACACACCGACATGCACATAGCCGCCGGGGACTCTTGCCTGGCCTGACAGAGCCATCCATCACAACCCTCAGTGAGCTTATGTGTTTGAGTCGCCCTTTAGAGCCGTGGAGTGATTGGCAGCTGTGTCCTCCATCCCAAGCAAACCTCGTCCACAGGTTCAAAGACGCTCGCTCTGCACCTTAACCCTCTCAGTACGTCACTATAGGGCAGGGGTGTCGAACTCCGGTCCTCGAGGGCCACAGTCCTGCATGTTTTAGATGTTTCCCTCTTCCAACACACCTGATTCAAATGATCAGCTCATCATCAAGCTCTGCAGAAGCCTGATAACCATCCTTAACATTTGAATCAGGTGTGTTGGAAGAGAGAAACATCTAAAACTTGCAGGATTGCGGACCTCGAGGACCGGACTTCGACACCCCTGCTATAGGGTGCTCATGAACTGTACTGAGACCTTGCGTGATGTCTGAGTACTGGATTAAGAGAAAAACACTGTTTGACACCGTTGTTGTTTCTGCTCTTTTGAAAGGTCCTCCAAGGCTCACCCTGGACCAGTTGTCCACATAAGTGATAACCCCATGGATGAGGGAAAGGTAAGGAACCACATCTTTCACAACACACACACAAATACAAACATTTTTTAGAATACACCGAGGTCCAGAACTTCAGGCAGTTCTTCAATGGGGAGATCTTCTTGAGGCGCTTTTATGGGCCACGTGAACGGAAGATGGGTCTGCTGGGGTTCCTGCGTGTCGGGGTTTGGCTGAACGGCCTGAGAGCCTTTAGGAGCGGTTTCGTGGGAAACGTTCTGGGGGAAGGATTTGTCCTTGGTGGGGTCTTTGTCATCGCAGAGCAGGGAATACTTCTTGAGCACAGGGACATGGAGTTTGGGGATAAAGTCAAGATGAGCCTATTTCAACCACGCACAGCAAATTCATCTGCAGAGCTGCGCTATCTCGCTGATTTTAAGCTCAGTCCCACACGAAGGTGAGCCGGGATGTTTCTAGAAGTGCGTAACAGATGCACTCACACATACGCCCGTGAACATGAAACACATTCCAGCTCCACTGATCATCAGTCGGCAGTGGGATCAAACCAAAGCAACAGCAAAGGTAGTAAAGCCTGAAAGCAAGACATCACGGCTGTGAGCTGTTTAACTCTCTGAACCCCGAACAGGGCGCGCTGCTGTCTTTAAAAATAATTGCCAAAATTACATAATTTATCAGAGTCAGAAAGTGTAAAAACAGAAAAACTTTGAACTGCTCACGTGTAAGAAAACATCAATTAGTTCATCAAAATCATTTTAAAATTTGCAAAAAAAAAGAAAAACTCATGATTTGTGTTCATCAGTTCTAGATAATTCTTGAATCCGTAGCGCCAGCAGTCACATAAAACAGATCCAGGGACGTTTTGGCTGAACTGCAGGCTGTGTTTAGAGCAGATAGGGCATGAGTACTGAAGAAAATTTAAAATGTAGGTAGTTTCATGTAATTAATTATCTTTTATCCTTTTTTTTTTAACACTCGTGAACATTTTAAGAAATGTTGTGCATGCAGATTCCATTTTTTTTCTTTTTTAAAAACAGAAATAATCAAAGAAATTCAACTTGTTTTGTATTTTTATTTAATTTTTTTTATGATTTATGGTACTAAAGCTGTGCCACACTGTACAGATTTTTGAGTTTTCTATATTTCTAGTCATGATCGTGCTGTTTCCATAGAGGTTCAGGACTTTATATTTCAGTGTAAAATTAGCCCACAGTGAGGTAAAAGGTAGCAGCTCAAACTGCTTGGAGTTCAGAGAGTTAAAACACCAATGGGATGAGATGATGATGTTTTTCTTTTTTTTTACTTGTTAAGGTGCTTTTAAGAACTCACACACGTTGAGGTGACAGTTAGAGGACAGAGTCTGTTTTTACAGGGTCGTGCTTCTTGATGATTTAATAGAAATACTTAACCATACCTATTATTGTTATAATTAAAAGTGTTATTTATGCGTTCTCCAGTCATTTAGACCCACTTCAAACATAAAAGTTGATGTGAATGTTTCACAGGGATCTATCACTCCCAGTGTTTGTAGACGACATGAAAGCCTCAGAGAAGCTGCTCGGCTCTGACTCTAAACTATTTTTCTCTTTCGCTGCAGTCATTTGCTCAGTCTCTTAAACAATATGCCGCTGACTGAGGAGACGTACATGTATGCGGCCTCACTGTCCCGTGAAGGACACACGCTGCAGAGGATTATGTTGTTTATTTCATTAACGTGACACATATTTGAATTTAAAAGTACTGAGAGGGGTTGTTTCTATAAGTATGTTGTCAGAATAATAATTTTAAGAGTTCTTTATCTCTTCCTGATGGCGTCCCGTGAACCAGGTGGGCAGCTTTCTCCCCGAACCGCCGTCGTCTGCTTACACCCGACTTCCTTTCATGCTATGCGTCAATGTCAAATGTATTACTTGGTTTTCTGCCCATCATGGGGTCTATTCTATCCCCTGTCTGTCATCTCTCCTACCTATCTCATTGACTGCCTGTCGCTCTCCCTCTCCAGCTTATAATTGGATTTGAGTCCGGGATCGTGGTCCTGTGGGATCTGAAATCAAAGAAGGCCGACTATCGCTACACTTATGATGAGGTAGGCAAATCTCCCCCCATTTTCTTTTCTTCTCTAACAGCTCGCAGTCATTCCTCCGACTTCTGATCTACAGAGAAGCTTTTTTTTTTTTTGTACAAAAACTGGGAATTAAATCACATATTCATGAGCTGGAGTGTATACAGTTGTGCACGTGTGTGTGTGAGTTGAGTTTGAGATATTTTACTACAGATGGCGAGGATTGTGAGTTAAGCATGTAGATCGCATTCCTGAAAGAGAGCCTCCGCGCTCATCTTTGTTCCAAACCTGATGATGGTACAGAAAGAAGCTGCTGACGGGGAAGGAATCCGACTTTTTAACTCCCTGTTTCAACTCAGTTAAGCAGAGGAAGGCAGGTTTGTCTTCATAGGAAATAGCAGCTCTAATTTGTGTGTTTTGAATGAAAATGAAGCCAAAGTTTATCTTCACGATGAAGTGCGTTGCAGACACTTTTAACTGGACTCACTAACTGGATATTGTTGTCCTGGATAGCGGAGATAGTTTCTTTACAATATCTGCATATAAGCTACTGTGAGCTCGACGTGAACTAAAACACCATCCTGATGATGCGTGAGGATAAATCAGAATCGAACTTTCTAAAAATGCTTCGAACCTTTTCGCACCGTGCTCGAGTCGCTTTACAAAATGAGCTGAACACGGTCTCTGTGGGTAACGCGGCGGTTACAGCTAAAGAAGAACACATCGGTTGTGTCACTTACAAAGAAGAACAGTTTGTGAAATGCATCTTTTAGCAATGCCATGATTAATACAGCAGAGTGCCGCCACTGGAGCGAGCGTGCAAAGCTTTGCACAGAGATCTTACTCGCCTGTTACAGTTGTAAAAAAGGTTTTCAGTTTTCAGTTCTTTTTTTTTTTTTTTTTAAAGGACTGAGTTTATTGGCTTCCCTAGAGGCAGTAGTGTGTATCTATAAATAACAGCAAACACAGCAATGAAACTTAAAAACAGCTTCAGAGCTGCTCAGAGTCTTTCCGAACCCGACACGTGTCCTCGACTGATAATTCAGCTCCAGATAAAATCTTCATTTAGATCAAGATTTGCTCTCATAATGCGCAGCTCGTATCTTCTTCAGCTAAAACGTGCATCTACTGTTATCATGTCCAAACTTTCTTTCATCTGTGACCAGATTTTCCTACAAGGATGCACTCTTTGGATTGTTTTATCGGTATTATAAATGTCATATTGTCAATATAAGCCCATTAACAACCAGTGTATGTGTTTCTGCTCAATCTGATTATAGTCTGACCTCCCACACTACACGATTACAGCCCTGGTGGGAAATTGAATGTGCCTATGAATAGGAGCTCTCATTCATAAACTTGTCATTGAGGCTTACGCCAACTGAATTGATGTGGACCCACACATGCACACAGTCAGCATGTACATGGTCATACAGCGGCGTCTGCGGTACTTAGACACAGAGCTAAACTGCCTGTTTAAGATAATGAGATTAGCGCAGCCCTCATGCTGGGGCTCACCTTGTCGGCGGTGCTGTGGTGCAGTAAGCGCTCCGAGATACCCGGAGTCTCAGACATAAAAACGATAGTGGATTTTGTATGTTCAGTATGTAGGGAGCTCTCACTCGCTCGTCCTCCCTCTGCCTTCGCCCTGTCTCCGTCTCTCAGATAAGCTAATATCCTCCCACTGCTCCTGGGCATTACAGTCTGGAGTACTGAGCCTCCCACTGGAGCTCATCTCCTCGCTCCAAACCCTCACAGATACACCTCTCCAGAGACGAGGGGGAGATTGGATAGGGAATGAAGGTGCTCCTCATTTTGCTGGCTGTGATTTGCACCGACGGACTTCGAGACAAGGGTCCGCAACGCACGGCCGTTCTTTGGTGGGGTAATTCCCCCAGCTAATAAATCCAAATGGTTTTCAGAGTCAGATACCTTTAAAGTTTAATTTGGCCCCAGACCGTCCTTTAAGGGCGCCGCTGTGCTGCATCAGTAGTGACTTGTGGTTATGATTGCGCTGTGACTTTTCTGATATTACTGTTGTGGACAGGGTGGCGGCCGACACTAATTAAATTGACTAAAGAGCGAGTGCCGTGGGATGTAAACATACCAGGACTTTATGATTGGAAGGTGTGGGTGGGTGGTGTGGACACAATTAATATGATCTTGATATTCGCTCATAAATTCAGCAATAAAAATCTCATCATGGAAAGTCTAGAGCTGCCGCGATCGGTCGTTAGAATCAATGACGTCAATCCTGAAAATGTTTGGATATTTTAAACTGATGCATGTTTTTTTTATTACTTCAGTTCATTATTAGGCATGTTTTTTAAAAAAAATTTTGTTTCACTTATTGTTGCGTCATGAAGTCGGCTGTTTCTGGATCCAGTCATTGGTTGGCTGCAGTCAGCGCCACAATTTCAGACAATGGACTTGATAGCAAAGTCCGACCTTGTTCAGTGTAAAAAATATTAAGGTTGGAAAAAGTATGGGCGTACTTCAAGTTATCAGGGGGTAAAATGGTAACAAGTGCTAGCAGTGTTAGCAAAAAGCATGAACACCTGAAGAGAACATACTTATGAAGAGGCACCTTACATGTGTTCACTTCTTGCCATCTCCCTGTGCTCACATATACGGCATTTTAGCACAGCCAGATTCTTACTGTTCCCAAATGTTGTCATGTACAGAGTATTTTGTTTGTTAGTAGACATGGAAACAAGTATTAAACAGTGACTGAAACAAGGCTTGTTAAGTCCAATTGCACAATAAGTAGAAAAGGAATTGCAGGCTGCAAGGTGGCTCGGTGGTTAGCATCATCGCCTCGCAGCCAGAAGGTCTCTGGTTCGCATCCTGGTGAGGACACCCGGGATCTTTCTGCGTGGAGTCTCTGTGTTCAGTGTGGGCTCACTCACACTCACATTTAGAATCACCAATTAACCTCAACATGTTTCTGGACTGTGGGAGGAAGCCGGAGAACCCGGAGAGAACCCACGCTGCACGGGGAGAACATGGAGACTCCACGCAGAAAGATCCCGGGTGTCCTCACCAGGATGCGAACCAGCGACCTTCTAGCTGCGATGATGCTAGCCACCGAGCCCATCCAAAAACATACTGAGGTTAATTGGTGATTCTAAATTGTCCGTAGGTGTTTGTTTAGGGGTTTGGTAGAAACTTTAATTTCTTTTTCTTTCACTTTATTTTTTACCGTGTTGGAGTTTCCAGTTTAACCCTTCAGGTTAGAACTTTCATATACGGTGCTGTATTATACAGTGATATACGGCATCCAAACATGTTTATATCTCAAGGTAAAGCTAATGCTGTAACATATTTCAAAGTCGTGCTGACCAATAAATCGATAAATCACACTTCTTATTATTATGTATGGACTGCAGCTGCCCTTGCAAAAGTACTGTACATGCAGTATGTTCAGGAAGTACGACATCATCATAGTGCACCTGAAGTTTTGACCAACTTGCTCATATATTTGTCCTCGTCTGTAATGAGGCATCGTGACGCCTGAGACGTATCCTCCGCCGTGCAGAGGATTGTAGGTCAGAAAGCATGTTGGCTTGTCTACTGCAAAATCTGAATAAATGCAGTCGAACATTCTGGTCCTTTGGGTTCTGTTGTTTGATTTTCTAAATGCGCTACATAATATGGTCATATGGTTAGTGGAAGGTACCCTGCAGAGCTAATACACTCATCAAATTCATCTGTAGGTATATCTGCCATGTTTGCTGTGGATACTAATGTGAGAATATAGATAATATATTCCGAACATTAATTATAAACCAATGCAGGGATCAGGAGGCTGAAATATCCTTGTTTACTGTCTTTCACTCGCGCCGTAAATGTGTGCAAAACATCCCTGTGTAGCTTCTTCAAACAATACTGTGGGGTGAAATAACTTTTTACAGCTATCAAATCCCTCGCGAGTTTTATTCTTCCTGCTGTGCATTTTCATTCAAACCCTATTTGCCTGGAAGCTCGCTGCCAAGTATCAAAGTTGTCGACTGAAATGAACAAGGAAGCTTTTCCTCTCCGTCTTTTCAACAGCAGCATAAGCCAGCAGACCATGCAGTGATGGATTCAGACCTGGGAAAGAAAAAAAAGCATCTCTTAAAGCGTATTTTAGTTTTGATGGAAATTCCTGAATGTTTAAGCGAGTGGAAGGCAATGTGTGGATTTCAAAGGATGCAGATAAATGTGAGTAATGTTGGCAGCTGTTTTCTTGGCACATCTGTAACGATTCTTGCAAACTTTCTCACTCAACGAGCGGAGGGAAGCGCTGCCGTTGTTTTGACTGGAATGAAGGCAGCTTTTCGGGTTACAGACGCTGACAGAGAGCAGAAATGTGAGCAAATCAGCTGATCTTAACCCGGCTCCCTCCTCACGACAAAGTTTCCGGCAGAGTTCAGACAAACAGAGCCGGCGATAAAACTTTGGTTTCTACAAGCTCTCAAAGAGCTGAGAGGGCACGCCTTCCACTCTGTGTCTTTCAGTGGATTGTCTATTATTAGCGGTGGATCAGCACTATGGGTTTCCAGTGAGTGCTAGCCAGAGAGCATTCGTCACTTCGCTCTGATCCGTCTGACTCAACACCTTGTTCTGAGCCCGACCCTGATGAATGGTTAATGTTGCAGCCAGATCTGAGTTTCCTCGTCCCTCATCCGCTCTGTGTTTGTCTTCTGGTGGCTTTTGCTCTCTCGCAGGAATGCACAGAGTAGTTTTATATTTATGTTTTTTGTCGTACCTTTAATAGGCCCATTGTTCAAATGTACTAATTTATTCTGGTCTGCTTATACAAACATCCCACC